>NC_140991.1:225196059-225480243 GCF_052327205.1 Somniosus microcephalus
AACATTTAAAGGTGGAAATAATTTATTTAAATTAGGGTTCTGCACATCTTGCACGGCCTGTTCTCAATTTTCGAATGCCCCAGCGCTTAACTCGTCATGTGCTGAAGCCGCACAGCACAACATGGAGCTAACTGGCAGTAAGACCCCCATACTTACCTGAAGGTGGAGCCGGGAGGGGCAGGAGTGCTCCTCCTGGCTCCACATTAACAGAATACGGTCGCTCCCTACCCCCGATCGCATCGACCCGGCTGTCCCCCCTTCCTCAGTTACCTGAGAGCTGCTGCTATTGTCACAGTGGCCTGATCTTAAAAGACCCTTCGTTGAGCGAGCTGCCTCTTACTCGCCATGGCTCATATGCTTCATAAAAATGAGGCCCGAAGTTCAATATTGGGGGTGCCTCAACCTCACCATTCAAGCGCAGGGTTCGTCCCCTGCACCCCCCACTCAAAAGTGGGTGCGCCCGAACTTCTAGGCCATAATAATTACACATCAAAAAACAACCGTTGGATAAATTCATTTTGTAGATTTTAATATTTCACAGATTGTGAGACATATATGTGAATTATTTTCTTGGTTGCTGGTTGGCAAGTGGTCTGTTCAGTTATTTGATGATGAGTGGGAAGACCTGAATTGACAGCGAACAGTAGGGGGATGTGAAAGGGATGCTTGGTTGTTTGCAGGACTACTTTATGTTAGTGGCATTGCGGGGGGTGGGAAGGGCGGAAAAAGTGGCTTTTGCATGACTTTATGAGATGGGTGCACTGGTGGAACCTAATTGAACCTCGCAATAATCAAGGCATCCCGGGCAGCAATGTGTACCACTGGTGATGCATTGCCCTCATCACCGTCTGCCTCCTTGTCTTCCTTCTCCTCCTCCTCATCTTCCTTCTCCTCGTCTTCCTCCTCCTCTTCGGAATCTGGAAGAGGCTCTGTGCTCTGTGCCTTGTTCCTCCTGCAGGTCCAAACTGCGCTGCTGAGCAATGTTGTGCAGAGCTCAGCACACCACACCCATTCTGGAGACCCTGGCTAGTGCGTACTGAAGGACTTTGATAGCCACTGGTAAAGCATGGCCACCAAGTCCAGCTGGCAGCAGGTCTTGTGCAGCAGGCTGTAAATGTCTGGCACCACCTGATGTGACATCCTGAGACACTGGTGTTCAGACATGTCAAGGAAGCTTATCCTCTGCCTGTAGACCCTGTGCAACAGGTATGGCCTCCTGTGAGCTGCACCTCTCTGCTGCTCCCCTCTCTCCTGTGGAGCTACAGGTCTGTGAGGAGCAGACTGTTGCTGGTGCTGCTGCTGCCTCTGTTGCTGCTGTTGTTGCTGGTCATCTTGGTCCTCATCTGAGGGCCAATCTAAGGCAGCATAAGTGGCACCCATCCTGATCTGCTAGATCAGAGCTGCAAAGTGCAGATCAGACCTCCAAACCTCCAAAGTGTTGAAGAAAGCTCCAAAGTCAAACCTCTCAGCAGAAGTACTGTGATAAAACCCTTTCCCACAAGCGGGTAAGAAAGCAGCTGTGGCAGTACTTAGTGGCAGTTTTCCCCGACATGGCTTCAGCCCCCTCAATTGCTGCTGTGTACTCGCCTTGCTTTCACTGGCGAGTTACAGGAAGACCGCGAAACCCGTAGACCCAAAATTAAACTGAAAAATCCACGTCAATATCACTCTAATTGATTAATTAACATATGTTAAGTGGCAACCTGCCTTTCCTGAGCTGCAAATTGTGGAGGAGTTTGTCAGTCCTGGGGAGGAGTTGTTCTTTCCACCCCTTCTCCGCAGAAGAAACCTAGTCTTGTCTTCACAATTAGCATATCCTCCATTGTGCTGTGCAGCACTACAGCCCAAAACTGAGTATCCATGAGGCACTGTGGACCATCATCTGCAGCAGAACCGCATACCACCACAATCTGCAGCCTCATGTCTCTCAGTCCTCCATCACTATCGAGCTGGGAGACCAACCCTGGTTTCATGGGAAGTGTAAAAGATCATGCCAGGTGCAGCGCCAGGTGTACCTTATAATGAGACCAACCTTAGAAAGTTACAACATAGGACTACCTCCATGTTAAAAATGAAAAGCGGCAGACTATAGACAGAGTTAAGTGGTCCCAAACCAATGGATCAGAACAAAGGTCATTACTGGGTGTGATTTCTGTGTAAGGAAACATGTAATGGGCACATCAGTGTAACTGTCTCCAGTCTGGTAAAATTCAACTTTTCTTTTAACATGATCGTATCCAGCAATGATTCAACATGAATCCAACATAAATTCAAGTGATTGCCTAAACAGCATAAATAATTAGAATTAACAATATTCTTTTAGTTTTCTTTATTTCTCTTAATTAAAAAAAAGCTTCATTCTGTTAAACCTATAAAACATCCATATGACTAAGTGCCCCACTACTTTCGGTATGTGCACGCACACACACATCTGGAAATCTGGTCCGAATCCCAACACAGGCTGGGAGTTCGAGTGGACCTACAAAAATATTGATCATTACTTCATTGTTGAAAAACTAAGCATTACGTTGGAAAATATCTAGCAGCATTAGTAGACTTGGAGTGCAAAGTATTAATCAGGAAAGCAAATAAATTGCAAAACAAATATAGCTAAAATAGTGCAGAATAAGTCAAAGAAAATTAGACTTAAGCTGTTAATGTTTTGGTTAGTATTACGTCCGTGAATGATTGAGACACGGACAGCAGGAGTGGAACAAAATAAGTCTTTACTGGTGGAAGTCAATAGTGAAACTAAAAACACAGAGGCTCACTAGCGCCTTTTATACAGGGGTGGTCACTGCCGGTATTGCAGTCTGAGACCAGTTATTCTCTTAAAGGTGCATACACAACAATTCCTCCCCTTTTAGATAAACAGTACATAACATTCATTTAACAACTAAATGATAACTAATTACAATCACAATTACGGTTGCTAGATACATTGGTTAAGTTTAAGCAATTATAAGTTCAGTCTTTGAGGAGGCTTCCTGATTCTGTCTGGATAACGCCTCTTTGGGGTATCAGGTTCTTCTGGCAATGTTGAGTCGAGATCAATGTCGTTGTTTGGTTCATCTGCTTCCAATATCACCGATTCTGCGGTAGCTGCAATTGGTACGTCGATTTCATTGCCAGGTGTATCAGATCGTGGTGTGGAGTTGACGTTTTCCAGTGACTCTAGAATCTGGTCAGCATGGCGTCTTACAATGCTCTCTCCAACGTCCACGGTATACATGAGAGGTCCTTGCCGTGTACAAATTGTTCCTGGCTGCCATTTCTCAGCGCGGTAGTCCCGGACCAAAACTGGTTGACCTATCTTAAAACTCCTGGTCGGCCTTTCATTCATATTCTGAAACTGTCTGTTCTCCACTTCTCTTCGGACGTTTGGCTTAACCAAATCCAAGCGGCATCGTAGTCTTCGATTGAAGAACATCATGGCTGGGGTTTGGTTGGTAACCGTATGTGTCGCATTCCGGTAGGCAAACAAGAAGTTGCCCACCTTGTGTTGTAGGGGTATATCTTCATTACACATTGCCTTGATAGCCTTCTTGAATGTTTGGACAAACCTCTCGGCCAATCCATTAGTGGCTGGATGATATGGGGCAGATGTGTAGTGCTTAACACCATTGTTCTTTAAGAACCTCCGGAACTCTTCAGACACAAGCTGTGGTCCATTGTCAGAGCAAATCTGTTCAGGCAGCCCATTCCTGGCGAATATGGTTCGTAAAACTGTGATAGTTTTTTCCGTGGTGGTTGAGGACATTTTTATTACCTCTGGCCACTTTGAATGTGCATCCACCGCAATTAAAAACATCGAGTCCATGAAGGGACCAGCAAAATCAACGTGCACCCTTTAGCCATGGAGATGAGGGCCACTCCCATGGATGCAGAGGAGCTTGTGGTGGGGCGTTTTGGACCTTCTGGCATCCTGCACAGCTCTTGGTCATCTCTTTGATTTCTCTATCGATTCCCGGCCACCACACAAACGCTCTGGCTAAGTTCTTCATTTTTACCCCACCCAGATGACCCTCATGAAGCTCATTGAGCACTCTATCCGTCAACTTAGGTGGAATTACTACTCTGGATCCACACATCAGGGTTCCTCTGCACACTGACAGCTGTTCTCTTCTCGGCGAGAATGCTGGCAGCAGTGGTTCGCCATGTGCTGGCCATCCCTTCACCATTAAATCATAGACCCGCGATAGTGTCGGGTCATTCCGTGTTTCCTTTTCTATGTTTGCATTCGTCACAGGGAGACATTCGACTATGGTCGAGTGGAATAACTCCATTGGATCCACTGCAAGGTCTTCTTCTTCCACCGTCAGCAACGGTAGGCGTGACAATCCATCAGCATTTCCATGCTGTTTAGTTCCTTTGTACTCGATGTCATATTGGTTTGCCCCTAGGAAAAGGGACCATCTCTGCAGCCGTTGCGCTGTCATTATCGGTACGCCCTTCTGAGGTTTGAAAATGGAGACAAGAGGTTGATGATTGGTTAGTAGAGTAAATTTTTGACCTTGCAGGTAGTGATTGAACTTCTTCACCCCCCACACTAGGCTGAGGGCCTCCCTGTCAATCTGAGCGTAGTTACGCTCGGCAGAAGTTAACGAGCGTGATGCAAAAGTTATCGGCCTCTCTAAACCATCAAGGAATTTATGTGACAGCCCCAATGCCGTAGGGAAACGCATCACACGCCAGTCTGATCGGCAGTGCTGGGTTGTAGTGAGCCAATACTTCCCTTGAAGTGATTAAGTCCTTACTCTTCTGAAAAGCACGCTTACAATCATCGCTCCATTTCCATGCTACACCCGTTCGTAGCAGGGCGTTCAGTGGGTGCAAAATTGTCGACAAATTCGGCAAAAACTTATGATAGTAATTCACCAATCCGAGGAATGACCTTAGTTGAGACACATTTTCAGGCGCTGGGGCCTTAACAACCGCTTCAATTTTGTCAGGGGACTTATGTAACCCCTCTTCATCAATCACGTGGCCACAATACGATATCTGTTTCTTAAAAAATTCGCAATTGGGGCGGTTGGCTCGCAGCCCATGTTCCCATAGTCTAGTGAGCACCTGTTCTAGGTTGTTAAGGTGTTCACTGTCATTTCACCTGTCACAAGGATGTCGTCCAAGTAACACTGAGTCCCCGGAATCCCTTGCAGGACTTGTTCCATCGCTCTTTGCCATATCGCCGGAGCCGATGCTACTCCGAATACCAATCGATGATACTGGTAAAAACCTTTGTGAGTGTTTATCGTGAGATACTTCCTAGAGGACTCTTCAACCTCCATCTGCAAATATGCTTGTGCTAGGTCAATTTTTGTAAAACGCTTCCCTCCAGACAGTGAGGCGAAGATGTCTTCTATCCTTGGAAGAGGATATTGTACTGTGTGAAGGACTGGGTTCACCGTCACCTTGAAATCTCCACAGATGCGAATCTTCCTTGGCTCCCCGGACATATTGCTTAACGTTTTCTTCATGATAGGAACAATGGGTGTCGCCCACTCGCTCCAGTCGACCTTAGACAACACGCCCGCCTTCTCCAGATTCTGCAGCTCTGCCTCGACGGCTGGGCGAATTGCATATGGTACCGGTCTTGCTTTGAAAAACTTGGGAACTGCATTTTCTTCTATTTTTATCGAGGCGGTTATGCCTTTAAGCGTGCCCAGTTCTTGTTGAAATACCTCTTTGGCGTTAGCTAAGATTGTTGACAATCGTCCAGGAGTGACGTCTTCAACTTTTTTACCGTCCACCATCATTGCATGAATGGAGTGCCAATCTAAGTTTATCTTCCTGATCCATTCCCGTCCCAATAACTGTGGTCCACCATTTGGCAGTATGTAGAGATACAATTTCTGTATTTTCTTGCCGTTGTATTCGACAGGCACCCTTATTTTTCCTCTGGGTTATACTTTTTGCCCCGTATACGTCGTCAAGACGATGGATGTCTCTCTCAAGGGTATGTGTGAAAAAACCGCTCGTAGTCTCGTCGATTCATGATGGTTAGCACTGATCCTGTATCCAATTCCATTTTAACTTGGGACCCTGCTATCGTGAGGGTGACCCAAATGGTTCGGTGATCCTCTTTTGCGATTACATTGTGAAGTTTGAGACAGCTTAGTCTCCTGTTCCCGGATTCGCTATCGCTCATCTGGTCTTCGGAACTACTGTCCGTCATCTTTTGTTCTTTCTTATACGGTTCCTTAGTAGCCTTTTTGTTGTCGCTGGTCTTCTTCCCAGACCTGCAAACTCATGCAATGTGTCCCATCTTCCCGCATTGCCTGCATATTTTGTCTTTGGACCAGCAGTCCTTCTGGTCATGGTTAGTTCTGCCGCAGCGATAACATTTTGCAAATCCCCGTGTCATTTCGTGGGTGCCGTATTCCTGTGGTTTTTGTTGAATTTCTGCAGCTCCCCTGGCTGCTGCTTCATACGATACTGCCACGCTAAAAGCCTTATCTAGCGTTAGCTCTTTCTCTGAGAGTAACTTCTTCTGTGTTCCTTCACTCAGGAGTCCACAGACAAATTTGTCCCGTAGGGTATCTGCCAGTCCTGCTCCAAACTGGCAGTGCTTTGATAGCTTGCGTAGTTCCGTAAGATACTCAACATTGCTCTCATCTTTGTGCTGAGTTCTCCTGTGGAATTTAAATCTTTCTGCTATCAACAGCGTTGCAGGGTTTAGGTGTTCCTGTAGGACAGCAACAATTTCATTAAAACTCTTCGCCTTCGGTTTGGCTGGAGTAATCAGGTCCCGCAATAGGCCGTACGTTCTAGCGCCCATTAAGTTTAGCAATATCGATGCTTTTTTCTCCTCCGCTATTTCGTTTGCCTTGAAATATACCCCGACTCTTTCCACATACGTGGTCCAGTCCTCTATTGTATTATCAAAAGCAGTGATACAGCCAGTCTTCGGCATCTTGCAAATCTAAAATGGCGCCTCCCGCACTTTGCCTACTTCCCCGATTTAACAAAATGGCGCCTCCCGCACTTTGCCTTCTTCCCCGCTGTTGTTAGCGCTGCTTTCCATGGTTTCTTGCGCGTTTAATATTTTTTCTTTATTATTTTCCCGTCGTGGAGCGGACCCTCTGGGACACTTCCCTCCCTCTTCTTAGGTCCGAACGCTGCCCGGCTTCGAAGCACCGGCCGCGCCCTATGTGCTCCACCCTCTCTCTCTCTCTTTGCTTCCCGACTCACTGCCCGGCCCCGTTGAAAAGCCACCCGATCGAGCTCTAGCCCGCCACAGCCCAGGAAGGATCAGTGCACTACCTGCCACCAGCCCGATTAGCTGGGAAACCACAGACTGGGGAACCCAGCCTGGCTCTTGAGAGTCTCTCCTGCAAGTTTTCAATCCGACGATTTGGAGGGCGGTTGCCCACGGTCGACGCCCATTTCTCGAGTTTCTTTGGATTTTTTTTTTCTTTCTTCTGGCTTCGACCTTCAATAACGTCGTCTGAGGTGCTGCCGAGTTGCAGGTAAGTTCGTTTCTTACTCGTCGCCAGTATTACATCCGTGAATGATTGAGACACGGACAGCAGGAGTGGAACAAAATAAGTCTTTACTGGTGGAAGTCAATAGTGAAACTAAAAACACAGAGGCTCACTAGCGCCTTTTATACAGGGGTGGTCACTGCCGGTATTGCAGTCTGAGACCAGTTATTCTCTTAAAGGTGCATACACAACAGTTAGATCATGACTTTGTCCAGTTCTGGCCACAAGGGAAACATTTAAGCCCTGGAGGCAGTGCAGCAAAGGGCCATAAAGTTGATCCCTAGTGTTAGAATTAATGAGAAGAGACTGAGAAAATTGGGCTTTTCATCAGTGAAAGGATGTGACTGGGAGGGGAGCTCATGAACGCATATAACATAGCAAAGGTAAAACCAGAACATTATTTCAATTAAATTATGATGGAAGAGCAAAGGAGGTCAAGTTCCTTGGACACGAGGGTAAAACCTACTTGACCTCGTTCTCACCAATCTACCTGTTGCAGATGCATCTGTCCATGACAGCATTGGTAGCAGTGACCACCACCCAGTCCTTGTGGAGATGAAGTCCCATCTTCACACTGAGGACACCCTCCATTGTGTTGTGTGGCACTACAACTGTGCTAAATGGGATAGATTCAGAACAGATCTAGCAGCTCAAAACTGGGCATCCATGTGGCGCTGTGGGCCATCAGCAGCAGCAGAATTGTATTCTACCACAATCTGTAACTTCATGGCCCGGAATATCCCTCACTCTATCATTAGCATCAAGCCAGGAGACCAACCCTGGTTCAATAAGGAGTGCAGAAGAGCGTGCCAGGAGCAGCACCAGGCCTACCTATGAGGTACCAACCTGGGGAAGTGGGTCAGAGACTGGGTATTCTGCAGGGAGTGTCTCACCTCCTGACTCCCCAAAGACCTTCAACCATCTACAGTGGAAGCAGCATGCTATAGACAGGGCTAAGTGATCCCACAATCAACAGATCAGATCAAAACTCTGCAATCCTGCCACATCCAGTCATGAATGGTGTTGGACAAATAAGCAACTAACGGGAGGAGGAGGCTCCATGAATATCCACATCCTCAATGATGGTGGAGCCCAGCACACAAGTGCAAAACACAAGGCTGAAGCTTTTGCGACCATCTTCAGCCAGAAGTGCCAGGTGGATGATCTATATCGGCCTGAGGTCCCCACCATCACAGAAGCCAGTCTTCAACCAATTCGACTCACTCCATGTGATATCAAGAAACCGTTGAAGACTTGTGCTCCAGAACTAGTTGTACCTCTAGCCAAGCTGTTTCAGTACAGCTACAGCACTGGCATCTACCCGACAATGTGAAAAACTGCCCAGGTATGTCCTGTCCACAAAAAGCAGGACAAGCCCAATCTGGCAAATTACGGCCCCATCAGTCTACTCTCAATCATCATAAAAGTGATGGAAAGTGTCGTCGATAGTGCTATCAAGCGGCACTTACTCACCAATAACCTGCTCACCGATGCCCGGTTTGGGTTCCGTCAGGACTACTTGGCTCCAGACCTCATTACAGCCTTGGTCCAAACATGGACACAACAGTTGAATTCCAGAGGTGAGGTGAGAGTGACTGCCCTTGACATCAAGGCAGCATTTGACTGAGTGTGGCATCAAGGAGCCCTAGAAAATTGAAGTTAATGGGAATCAGGGGGAAAACTCTCCATTGGTTGGAATCATACCTAGCACAGAGGGAGATGGTTGTGGTTGTTGGAGGCCAATCATCTCAACCCTAGGACATCACTGCAGGAGTTCCTCATGGCAGTGTCCTAATCCCCAATGATCTTCAGCTACTTCATCAATAACCTTCCCTCCATCATAAGGTCAGAAGTGGGAATGTTTGCTGATGATTCCACAGTGTTCAGTTCCATTCGCAGCTCCTCAGATAATGACCAGTCCATGCTCGCATACAACAAGACCTGGATGACATTCAGGCTTGGGCTGATGCGTGGCAAGTTATATTCATGCCACACAAGTGCCAGGCAATGACTATCTCCAACAAGCGAGATTTTAACCACCGCCCCTTGACATTCAATGGCATTACCATCGCCGAATCCCCATCATCAGCATCCTGGGGGTCACCATTGACCAGAAACTTAACTGGACCAGCCGCATAAATACTGTGGCAACAAGAGCGGGTCGGAGGCTGGGTATTCTGCGGGGAGTGTCTCACCTCCTGACTCCCCAAAGACTTTCAACCATCTACAAGGCACAAGTAAGGAGTGTGATGGATTACTCTCCATTGGCCTGGATGTGTGCAGCTCCAACAACACTTATTAAGTTCGACACCATCCAGAACAAAGCAGCCCGCTTGATTGGCACCCTATCCACCACCTTAAACATTCACTCCCTCCACCACTGGCGTACCGTGACTGCAGTGTGTACCATCTACAAGATGTACTGCAGCAACTTGCCAAGACTTCTTCGGCAGCACCTCCAAAACCTGTGACCTCTACCACCTAGAAGGACAAGGGCAGCAGGCACATGGGAACACCACCACCTCCAAGTTCCCTCCAAGTCACACACCATCCTGACTTGGAAATATAATGCCGTTCCTTCATAATCGCTGGGTCAAAATCCTGGAACTCCCTCCCTAACAGCACTTTGGGAGTATCTTCACAACACGGACTGCAGCAGTTCAAGAAGGCGGCTCACCACCACCTTCTCAAGGGCAATTAGGAATGAGCAATAAATGCAGGCCTTGCCAGCGACGTCCACATCCCAGGAAAGAATTTTAAAAAGTACACACTAGCAAAAGGCAAATTTAGAACTGATTTTAGGAAGTTCTTCTTCACACGAAAGGGCTGATTCCTCGATCTGACACTCCCAGCGAGGAATGGTGCATGCAGGGAGTGCCCCTCAGGAAATCGTAGGCTGACAGCCCATGATTTTGTGTGCATTAAAATAAATGGATGTAAAATTATCACCTGCGGGTTAACGATTTCCTGACTGGCACTCCTTGTGAGGACCACCCTTCAAAGCTTTTGTCGCATCGGGGAATGAGTCCTAAAGAATGATTAACATGTGCAGTGGACTTGCAAGCATGGCAGTGGAGATAAAAAAAAACAGAATCATTTAAGAAACAGCTACATACTGTGTTTGGAGGTGGGTTGGTCAAAGAGGTAGGTTTTGAGGAGCATATTAAAAGAGGAGAGAGAGGTAGAGAGGCGGAGGTGTTTAGGAGGGGAATTCCAGAGCTTTGGGCCCAGGCAGCTGGAGTGATTAAAGCTGGGGATGTGCAAGAGGCCATAATTGGAGGAGCGCAGAGATCTCAGAGGGCTGTAGGCAATGTTCTCTGGAACTCCCGTGCAATTGGTTCACCGGCTTGGGGCCACACATCCAAAAAAAATTAACGGGAACATTCGTTGTAGGGCTGGAGGAGTTTTCAGAGATAGGAAGGGGTGAGGGGATGGAGGGATTTGAAAACAAGGATGAGAACTTTAAAATTGAGGTGTTGCTGGACTGGGAGCCAATGTAGGTCAGCTAGCACAGAAGTGACTACCTCTTGACCACCAACAATGTCAGGAACAATGGACACTTACTTTTAAGAGATCTCCTCCTTCCCAAGCATGCTCACTAGACTAGGCACATTAACCTTTGTTTTTGTAGTTCTAGTCAGAAATGGCAGTCAACTCACTCACCATCTGCTTTTATAACAGGGAAAATTATGAAAGGACAGAGGAATACCAGTGTACATGTGCTGAAAGGCATTATTTGATTTTGTACACATGTCATAGGAATGGACCAACATGAAATGATCCAAATGGTGAGAGAAAGGGAAATGTTGGTATTTAGAGGAACTTGGGTGTCCTTGTACACAAATCACAGAAAGCTAACATGCAGGTACAGCAAGCAATTAGGAAAGCAAATGGTATATTAGTCTTAATTACAAAGGGATTGGAGTATAAGAGTAAAGACGTCACTACAATTGTACAGTGGAAGTGGAAGGCAGAGAAAACAAGGGTGTAAATCAAACAGGGCCAGAGTAAATAATAATAAGGAAGGAAGGATATTAGCTCTGATGATGTGGAATCTGTATGGGCAGAGCTGAGAAATACCATGGGGCAGAAAACGTTAGTGGGAGTTGTATACAGACCCCCAAACAGTAATGCTGAGGCTGGAAATGGCATTAAATGGGAAATTAGAGACGCGTGCAATAAGGGCACAGCAGTTATAATGGCTGACTTTAATCTACATATAGCTTGGGCTAACTAAATTAGTAACAATATTGTGGAGGAGGAATTTCTGGAGTGTATACGGGATGGTTTCCTGGACCAATATGTCAAGGAACTAACTGGGGACCAGGCCATCTTAGACTGGGTATTATGGAATGAGAAAGGATTAATTAGCAATCTTGTTGTGCAAGGCCTCTTGGGGAGGAGCGATCATAATATGATAAAATACTTCATTAAGATGGACAGTGAAGTAGTTGACTCAGAGACAAGGTCCTGAATTTAAATAAAGGAAACTACGATGGTATGAGGCACGAGTTGGCTAGGATGGATTGGGGAATGTTACATAAAGGGTTGATGGTGGATAGGCAATGGCAAACATTTAAAGATCGCATGGCTGAACTACAGAATTTGTTCATCCCTGTTTGGCATAAAAATAAAACAAAAATGGTGACTCAACTGTGGCTAACAAGGGAAATTAGGGATACCATAAGATCCAAGGAGAGGACATATAATTTGGCCAGAAAAAGCAGCAAACCTGAGTATTGGGAGCAGTTTAGGATTCAGCAAAGGAGGGCAAAGGGATTAATTAAGAGGGCGAAAATAGATTATGAGAGTAAGCTTTCAGGGAACATAAAAACTGACTGTAAAAGCTTCTATAGATATGTGAAGAGAAAAGGATTGGTGAAGTCAAGCGTAGGTCCCTTGAAATCAGAATCAGGGGAATTTATAATGGGGTACAAAGAAATGGCTGACCAATTAAATGTATACTTTGGTTCTGTCTTCACAAAGAAGGTCACAAATAACCTCCCAGAGATGTCGGGGAACATAGGGTCTAATGAGGGGGAGGAATTGAATGAAATCAGTATTTGTAGGAAAATGGTGTTAGGGAAATTGACACGATTGAAGGCCGATAAATCCCCAGGGCCTGATAATCTACATTCTAGGGTACATAAGGAAGTGGCCCTAGAAATAATAGATGCATTGCTGGTCATCTTCCAAAATTCTATAGACTCTGGAACAGTTCCCATGGATTGGAGGATAACTAATGTAACCCCACTATTTAAAAAAGGTAGTAGAGAGAAAACGGGGAATTATAGACCGGTAAGCCTGACATCGGTAGTGGAGAAAATGCTAGACTCCATTATAAAAAATGTAATAGCAGAGCACTTGGAAAACAGTGACAGGATCGGACAAAGTCAACATGGATTTACAAAAGGTAAATCATGCTTGACTAATCTACTGGAATTTTTTGAGGATGTAACTGGTAGAATAGATAAGGGAGAACCAGTGGATGTGGAGCATTTGGACTTCGGTGGCAAAAACAGGAAGAAAGATTATTATCTGAATGGCAGTAGATTGGGAAAAGGGGAAGTGCAACGAGACCTGGGTGTCTTTATGCACCAGTCGCTGAAGGTAAGCATGCAGGTGCAGTGGGCAGTTAAGTAGGCAAATGGTATATTGGCCTTCATAGCGAGAGGATTCGAGTACAGGAGCAAGGCTGTCTTGTTGCAGTTGTACAGGGCCTTGGTGTGACCACGCCTTGAGTATTGTGTGCAGTTTTGGTCACCTTATCTGAGGAAGGATGTTCTTGCCATGGAGGGAGTGCAGCAGAGATTCACCAGACTGATACCTGGGATGGCAGGAATGACGCATGAGGAGAGATTGGGTTGATTAGGCTTATATTCGCTAGAGTTTAGAATAATGAGAGGGGATCTCATTGAAACTTATAAAATTCTAACAGAACTAGACAGACTAGATGCAGGAAGGATGTTCCCGATGACGGGGGTGTCCAGAACCAGGGGTCACAGTCTAAGGATAAGGGGTAAGCCATTTAGGACTGAGATGAGGAGGAATTTCTTCACCCAGAGAGTGGTGAACCTGTGGAATTCTCTACCACACAAGGCAGTTGAGGCCAATTCATTAAATATATTCAAGAATGAGTTAGATATATTTCTTAAGGCTAAAGGTATCAAGGGATATGGGAGAAAGCAGGGACAGGGTACTGAATTTGGATGATCAGCCATGATCTCATTAAATGGCGGAATAGGCTCAAGGGGCCAAATGGCCTACTCCTGCTCCTATCTTCTATGTTTCTATGTTTACAGGGCCCTGCTGAGACCACACCTGCAGTATTGTGTACAGCTTTGGTCTCCTTACCTAAGGAAGGTTATACTTGCCATAGAGGGAGTGCAACAAAGGTTCACTAGACTCATCCCTGAGATGAGAGAGTTGTCCTATGAGGAAAGGTTGAGTAGACTAGGCCTATATTCCCTAGAGTTTAGAAGAATGAGAGGTGATCTCATTGAAACATACAAAATTCTTAAATGGCTTGACAGGGTAGGTGCTGGGAGGATATTGCCCATGGCTGGGGAGTCTAGAACTAGGAGTCACAGTCTCAGAATAAGGGGTCAGCCATTTAGGACTGAGATGAGGAGAAATTTCTTCATTCAAAGGGTTGTGAATCTTTGGAATTCTCTACTCCAGAGGGCTGTGGATGCTCAGTCATTGAGTATATTCAAGGCGGAGATCGATAGTTTTTTGGATACTAAGGGTTACGGGAATCAAGAGATATGGGGATAGTGCATGAAGGTGGAGTTGAGGTAGAAGATCAGCCATGATCTTATTGAATGGCAGAGCAAGTTCAAAGGGCCAAATGGTGTACTCCTGCTCTTATTTCTTATGTTCTTATGTTCTTAAATTAGATCATTTCAAATGTGACGCTCACTTCTAACACCAAAATACAGACACCAACATACACACACACACAATTTGCACAAGGGTAAATCTTCAATTTTTAATTTGGCCATCATAATTGTCTCTGGTTATAATACAGTACATCTGTTTATCAGTCTGGTACACTCCGCATGAGATAAGACCCGTCATCCTTCAGGAAACAAGCAGTTAACAGAGACTTGGGGATGGATAACAAGGTGCATATTCCTTATTATTTTTGGGTTTGTACATAAACGTGGCACAGATTCAAACCTTCAGGAACACAAATATTTGTAATGCGTCTCCAACCACTCATTATGTGACTTATATTTTGCAGTACTAGTAATGATAAACTAACAAGGACAGTACCTCAAATATTCCACCAGGGGTCACTGTTAACTTGTTAATCTGACAGTTTGTGTAGAAAGAGTTTCAATACAGTTTATCTGCATTAAATGTAAATCTTCACAGACACACACACAATTATGATTGCAGTTTCAGAATAAACAAACTACATTTGTCAGGAAAATAAATAACATTTGAAAAAATACTTAGTTCTTGGCTGATAATAAAATTGATTTATCATTTGTCACCAACAATGCAGTATCTTATACGATTTTATTTAAATAAATAAATTCTTCAGCTTTCAGAAGCTTTTAAAGCCCAATGTTATAAATTATGTATAAATAGTCTTTCAGAACCTAATGAATTTGTTCAGAACTGATGAAATCATTTGGAAAGAGTGAAAAAAATGTAAAGGAGAAAGGTTTTACATTTCCCAGATGCATGCGTAAAATTTCATTTATATTATTAATCAAGATTGCTAATGTAAAACAAATGTCCTACTAAGGAGGTATGAATCGGAATGAAAACTGAACATGCTCAATGTCATGCCCTGATTCCTGCAATTAGTAAAAGAGACAAACATTCTGTAAAATTGTATAAGTTTGTGAAAGGAAAGTGCTGAAAGAGTCTAAAATAGCAATATAGAATCCTTACTTTGAACTATGTTAACATGTATACACCTAAGAATTATGTGGTGTAAAATCTCTGCTAAAATAATACGGTAATTTTATAAGAGTGTGTTGGTAGGTTAATATTGCACAAGCTAATTCCTAGGCTATCTTTACAATTTAAAATGGATAGCATGGTAATGTAAAATTAAACTAATTAGCCCTTAATCTTAAATGAATAGTTCAACATCACACTTGTAGCTATTTAAAGTAAGCAGAGCGACTACGATGTAAATATAAACAAAGACTTCAATCAGTTTTCTGTGCCTTGGGTGTTCTGGATTAAAATTAAAGTAGTCTTTTCATATTTTGTCTGAAAATAAAACCACATTAATGTGAGTATATTTTTCGGTATTGTGCTGGAGGAAAAACAGCAGGCATGATCATAGCACCAGGCACGTGTCCACTATACTTCAGTTTCGAAGTCATTAGTCTTCGTGATATTTTTACTCATTGCAGTCACAGCTGCCGCGCTCAGTCCACTGACTGTTAATTGTCAAGGAAAGTAGCAAATACACTTAAAAAATTAAAACATGCTATGAGATAATAGCCCATAAATTACTGCTGCCGATATTAGGAGAAGAATTCTTATGCCGGGAATTTCCTCGGAGGTTCTCCAGATTGGCCGCTGTGACTTCGCTCGAAAGCCCGTGTGTAATGATATCAGCAAATAGTGATGGTATTTGCCTGTTTGATTATTTATGCCTTACCAGCATATTTGCCTGATTGATTATTTATGCCTGACCAGCAGAGGGCATGTGAGAGACAAGCAGTTTAGTTTTAGTTTCGTTTTAGATGGATCTCTAAGATGGTGTCTCCTGTAATGCTATTAACTGAGTTGAACATACTTTAGATAAAAAGTCATTCTCTTTCATGAATGTGTCATCATTGAACACACATACAAATCGATACGTGGTGTCAGAAGTGATTGAAAGAGATGAAGAGGAAAAATCTGAAGTGAAATCAGCTCTCCACATATTGGAAGCCAAAAGAGAACATTGTTACTTACCAGGAGAATAGCTAACGAAGTGAAAAATGGCAGGATTACACCCACCGGCGAAGCTTCAGTTGACAGGTAATGTGGCTGAAAATTGGAGGAGGTTCAAACAACGTTTGGAGTTGTATTTAGCGGCAATCGGAGCTGACGAGAAAACTGATAAAATGAAAGCATCAGTGTTCTTACATGTCATGGGTGATGAAGCGCTGGAGGTGTATAATAACTTCACATTCGCTGCTGATGGAGACAAAATGAAGCTAGATAAAATAATGGAACAGTTTGAGGCCTACTGCATACCTAAACGTAACGTGATGTTTGAGAGGCACAGATTTTTCACATGTGTACAGAAAACGGGAGAGACTATTGATCAGTATGTGACTGAACTGAGAAACCGATGCAAAACATGTGAATTTGGGGGACTGACAGACTCGCTGATAAAAGACAGACTGGTGTGTGGTATTCCAGATAATGGTCTAAGGGAAAGACTGCTAAGAGAGCAAAATCTAGACCTGGGAAAAGCCATAGCACTGTGTAGGGCTACAGAGACTGTGAAGTCGCAGGCAAAGGAGCTGTTCAGTGACAGTAGCTGCAACGTGGATGCAGTGAGAAAGAACGGACACAAACCGTTTAACAAAAAGAGCGCCAATGTGAAAAAAGAGGCATGGCGAGCGAACAAAAATGAAAGGGGCAATCGAAAGTCATGTAGTCGATGCGGTACACAGCATACACCAAAAAAGTGTCCAGCATATGGTAAAACATGCAATAGTTGCAACAAAAACAACCATTATGCCCGTTGCTGTAAGAACCAAGCGCAACAAAGCAAGGTCCATGCAGTAGATGAAAGCGAGAAAGAGGAGTTCAATGTGGATGTTGTGTCTGAAAACAAAAAAGAAAAAAGAGACTGGATGTTGACACTAAAAGTGAATGACATACACATTCCATTTAAATTGGATACTGGAGCACAAGTTAATGTGATATCAGAGACTGATTTTAAGAAAATTAGACCAAGACCAAAGATACATGGAATAAAAGTGAAAGTGACAGGATACTCAGGTACTGATATACCAGTGAAAGGAAGATGCATTGTCAAAGTGACACACAAGGACAGAGAGCACACGCTAGCATTAATCGTGGTGCCAAAGGATGTGCAGGCCATACTAGGTTTAATAGCCTGTGAGAGACTGAACCTGGTAAAGAGAGTCCTCGTTGTGGAAAGCGAAGGAGAGACAGTCTATGATGAACTCATGAAAGAGTACAACGACCTATTTAAGGGTCTAGGCTGCCTTCCAGGAGAACACACGATCAGAGTAGATAAAAGTATGCCAACGGTCATACACCCATGCAGAAAAGTTCCGTTTGCTCTTCAAAAGCAACTGAAGGCAGAGTTGGACAGGATGGAAAGCCCGAACGTGATTTGGAAGATAGATGAGCCAACTGAGTGGGTGAGTTCCCTCGTCATTGTGGACAAAAAGAATGGAAAGCTCAGAATTTGCCTGGATCCAAGAGATCTAAACAGAGCAATAAAGAGAGAGCACTTCAAGCTTCCTACACGTGAGGAAATAATGTCACAGTTTGCAAATGCAAAGTATTTCAGCAAGTTAGATGCATCATCAGGATTTTTGCAGATGAAGCTGGATGAGGCAAGTTCAAGACTGTGCATGTTCAACAGTCCATTTGGCAGATACAGATTCCTAAGGTTACCATTTGGCATTGCCTCAGCTCCTGAAGTGTATCACAAAACTATCCATATGATCTATGAGCACCTGGAGGGAGTTGATACATCGATGGATGACATCATAGTATGGGGAACCACGAGAACTGAGCATGACGAGAGACTGAAAAAAGTGCTGGAAGCAACAAGGAAAACAAACCTGAAGCTGAATAGAGAGAAATGCCAGCTCGGGGTGACAGAACTGACATTCGTGGGAGATATCCTTAGCAGTGAGGGCATCAGACCAGATCCCAGAAAGGTGTCCGCCATTGAGAATATGCCAAAGCCACAATGCAAAAAGGACGTGCAGAGGTTTAATGGAATGATCAACTACATGGTTAAATTCATATCCAACCTCTCAGAAAAGATGGCGCCACTGAGACGACTAACTGAAAAGAACATAGAATGGGAATGGAATCATGAGCATGAGAAGTCATGGAGCGATCTAAAGAAACTGCTCACAGAGGAACCAGTTCTGAGGTTTTATGACCCAGCGAGACCCATCAAGATATCATCAGATGCATCACAGAGTGGGCTCGGTGCCGTTCTTCTGCAAAAATATGACTACTGGCAACCTATTGCATATGCATCGCGCTCAATGACAGACGCGGAGACGCGATATGCTCAAATAGAAAAGGAGCTGCTCAGCATCACATACGCCTATGAAAGATTTCACCAGTTTGTGGCAGGACAAGCAATCAGTGTAGAGACTGACCATAATCCCTTGATTGCATTGTTCCAAAAGCCACTAAATAGCTGTCCGCTTAGAATACAAAGAATGATGATCAGGCTGCAACGCTATACACTGAATGTTGCGTACACACCGGGTAAGCTGATGTATACAGCAGACACGTTGTCCAGAGCTGTTGACCCAAGTGAGCCCGCAAACACCAAAATGGATGAAAAAGTGTACGCCTACGTGGACATGATCACAAGTGCACTGCCAATAGCAGATGCAAAAATGGAGCTCATAAAGACTGAGACAAACAAAGATGAAACAATGAGACGACTGAGAAAAAGCATCTTGGATGGATGGCCCAACATGAAGCAAGACTGCTCACCTGACATGGCAGAGTACTGGAACTGCAGGACGGAACTATCAGTGGTCGAAGACATCATCTACAAAGGAAGTAAAATAGTTATCCCAAAGAGTCTGAGAAAAGAGATGCTAAAAAAGGATCCATGGAGGACATCTGGGAATCGAAAAGTGTAAGAAAAGAGCACGAGAGGTGATGTATTGGCCACGATTCAACCAAGATGTGACAAATGAGGTGTCAAACTGCACAATATGCCTGAAATATCGAGCAAGCAATCCGGTAGAACCACTAAAGCCACACCCAGTGCCAGACAGACCTTACCAGAAGGTAGGCGCTGACCTATTTGTATGTCAAGGGAAGGACTATCTTGTAGTCACAGACTATTACTCCCTGTATCCAGAGGTTTGTAGACTGTACACCACCACTGCAGATGCTGTGATAACATGTATGAAAGCCATATTCTCCAGACATGGTGTGGCAAGCGAGGTCTTCACAGACAACGGACCCCAGTTTTACAATGCAAGTTTCTGACACTTTGCCAAAGAGTGGGACTTTGTCCACACAACGTCAAGTCCTCACTTTCCACAGTCCAATGGACTAGTGGAAAAATCGATCCAGACAGTGAAAAGACTGATGTACAAGGCAAAAGACAGTGGAACTGACTTCTACCAGAGCATGCTTGTATACCGCACAACGCCGCTCGAGTGTGGTATGTCACCAGCCCAACTCCTTATGGGACGTCTGCTAAGGTCAAACCTACCCATCCCGGAGAACCTCCTGAAAACAAAAGAGGGGGAGGAAGTGAGGAATTTCAAAGAACAACAGAAAGAAAAGCAAAAGTACTACTATGACAGAGGAACACAAAACCTACCTGGACTCCACACTGGTGACCAAGTAAGGTTCAAAGACAAAATAAACATATGGACTCAGAAGGGAACTGTCCTGAGTGAAGTTCAACCAAGATCATACACCATTCAGACAGATGAGGGTGCTGTTCTGAGAAGCAATCGTCAGGATCTTCTCATGGGACCAGCCACAGCAAGTCAAAAGACTGATACTGTTGAACAACCTGATCACACAGCTGAGAAATCATCATCTGAGGCAACAACTCAGATTCAAGGACAATCAATCAGAAAATCCTCAAGACGTGTGAAGCCTCCTGAGAGACTCATTAAGCAAGTTTAAGGACTCTTGTTATATAATGAAGTAATGTTATCTTATTCTCTCTTCAAGTTCTAGTGTAGTTACATATTTCATGTGAACACACAAAACAAGGTTAAAAAACCTTGATAATGATAATGATAATGTAAGTTCATTAAGTGTTACAGTTAAAATGCAGAGTAATACAAAGAAAACATGTTGTTAGATAATAGTAAAATACTTTTGTTTTAAGAAAGGGAGATGTAATGATATCAGCAAATAGTGATGGTATTTGCCTGTTTGATTATTTATGCCTTACCAGCATATTTGCCTGATTGATTATTTATGCCTGACCAGCAGAGGGCATGTGAGAGACAAGCAGTTTAGTTTTAGTTTCGTTTTAGATGGATCTCTAAGATGGTGTCTCCTGTAATGCTGTTAACTGAGTTGAACATACTTTAGATAAAAAGTCATTCTCTTTCATGAATGTATCGTCATTGAACCCACATACAAATCAATACACCGTGTAGACGCATGGCTGAGGTTTCTGACCATCTTCCGCCGAAGTTACTGTGGCCGATCGGGACAAGGAAATTAATCCTTTCACGTGACATTTATTTATTTACAATTCCTTTATCCATTGAAATAACAGAATGACATATGCGTGTATTATGCATTTATTTTCAAATATCACCAACAGTAATTTCCAGAAATGTGTATTCCAATAACACATGTCATTCAGTATAAGGCAATAGTTCTATTCGGGGGGTTTGGTAATATCCATAAAGTGCTTGTACTTTGCTTTAGTTTACGATATTGTTAGAATTGTTTGATTGAATGACTGCCTTGTAACTCAGTAAGTAACTTGTCTATTATTCTATTATTTGCCCATCCTTATCAAACTATCCTGTATGTGGCCAATTTCAAACTACAGTATATAGGAGCTCATTGAATCTTTAAAGGTTGACTGCTTAAGCATTCCACCCCCTCCAACGTAGCTCCCTGGCGGAAATTGGGATGCATCCTTGGGTGGTGCAGGATTTCCATCTGCCTCTGAGATGCCCCCTGACCCCAGCACCATTTCTGTCACCAGCATCATCATTTACATACAGGAATCTGGACCTGGAGACTTGCTATGGTAGGCCTCAGAAAAGGTGGCCAGATAGCTGCCTTAAAAAAATGTTTTTTTGGAAGAAATTTTCTTCTCAGAATAATGGGACCTGTGCAAATCTGAGAATAATTGCACTGGACCCTCTTCTCTATTTTCCCTGAGGCCTTCTTCACTGACTTCTGAACAGGCAGTTCCTGCATCGAAGGTTAAAAGATTGCCGAAATTAAGGGCCCGATAATAACTCAGAGGCGGGAGTGGGGCGGGGGGATGGGGTGATATCGGGTGCAAAGCTTGGCGCGTCGAAATGTGCTATTTCAACGGGGCCACCTCATTATAATTTCACTTCTGGGTTTGGCGTCTCCAGTGTGCGACAGTCATAACGGCACAGAAGGAGGCTATTCGGCCCATCGAGTCCATGCTGGCTCTCTGTAGAGCAATCCAATCAGTCTCAATCTCCCGCTCTATCCCTGTAGCCCTGCAAGTTTATTTCCCTGAAGTGCCTATCCAATCTCCCCTTGACAACATGAGTGTCTCCGCTTCCACCTCTTCCGTCGGCAGCGAGTTCCAGATCATCACCACTCGCTGCGTAAAAAAGTTTTTCCTCACATCCCCCTGTATCTCTTGCCCAAAACCTTAAATCTGTGTCTCATATTCCTTGTACCATTAACTAGTGGAAACAGCCTTTCCCCGTCTAGCCTATCCAAACCCGTCATAATCTTGTACACCTCTATCAAATCACCCCTCAACCTCCTTTGCTCTAATGAAAACAAATCCAGCTTCTCCAACCTGTCATTGTAGCTAAGATCCCCCATCCCCGGAACCATTCTGGTAAATCTCCTCTGCACCCTCTCAAGGGCCTTCACATCCTTCCTAAAGTGCAGTGACCAGAACTGGACACAATACTCTGGTTGTGACCATACCAGCGCTTTATAGAGGTTCAGCATGACTTCTCTACTTTTGTACTCAATAACTCTATTTATGAAGCCCAAGATGCCATATGCTTTGTTAACCACTCTCTCAATATGTCCTGCCACCTTCAGGGTCCTATACACATTAACTCCCAGGTCCCTCTGTCCCTGCACACTCTTTAAAACTGTGCCATTAAGTGTATATTGCCTCTCCCTGTTCCTTCTGCCAAAATGCATCACCTCACACTTCTCTGTATTTAATTCCATCTGTCACTTGTCTGCCCATGCTGCTAGCCTTTCTATGTCCTGTTGCAGTCGATTGGTACCATCCTCACTGTTTGCCACACCCCCAAGTTTGGTGTCATCGGCAAATTTAGAAATTCTACTCTGTATTCCAATATCCAGGTGATTTATATATATCAAAAAAAGCAGTGGCCCCAGCACTGACCCTTGGGGAACACCATTGTCTACCACCCTCCAGTCTGAAAAACAGCCAGCTCTTAAGCCAATTCCTTATCCAAGCTGCCACTGACCCACCTCTTCCATGAGCCTCAATTTTGTTAACCAGCCTTCTATGTGGTACTTTGTCAAATGCCTTCTGAAAATCCATTAAGACAGCATCCATTGCATTCCCTTCATCAATCCTCTCTGTTACTTCATCAAAAAATTAAATTAGAATAGTCAAACACGATCTGCCTTTTACAAATCCGTGCTGGCTCTCCTTAATTAGCTGAAACCTCTCCAAGTGTCCGTTAATTTTTTCCTTGATTATTGTTACTAAAACTTTACCCACCATTGATGTTAAACTGACCGGCCTGTAGTTACTAGGATTGTCCTTACACCCTTTCTTGAACAATCGTATCACATACGGAATGCTTGCCTTTATTAGCCGTGGCATAGAATACAAGAGCAGGGGGGTTATGCTTCAACTGTATAAAACACTAGTTAGGCCTCAGCTAGAGTACTGCATGCAGTTCTGGTCACCACATTACAGGAAAGATGTGATCGCACTAGAGAGGGTACAGAGGAGATTTACAAGGATGTTGCTGGGAGTAGAGAATCTTAGCTACGAGGAAAGACTGGATAGGCTGGGTCTGGTTTCCTTGGAACAGAAGAGGCTGAGGGGAGACCTTATTGAGGTGTATAAAATTATGAGGGGCATAGATAAAGTGAATAGAAAGGACCTATTTCCCTTAGCACAGGGGTCAAAAACCAGGGAGCACAAATTTAAAGTAATTGGTGGAAGGTTTAGAGGGAATTTGATGGGGAATTTCTTCACCCAGAGGGTTGTGGGGGCTCTGGAACTCACTGCCTGAAAGGGTAGTAAAGGCAGGAACCCTAACCACATTTAAAAAGTACTTGGATGTGCACTTGGGATGCTGTAACCTGCAGGGCTACGGACCAAGAGCTGGGAAGGGGGAATAGGCTGGATAGCTCTTTGTTGGCCGGCACAGACAAGCTGGGCCAAAATGGCCTCCTTCCGTGCTGTAACTTTCTATGATTCTATGGTTTGCCACTTTCCAATTCTCAGGCACCTCCCCCGCATCTAGGGAAGATTGGAAAATTATGGCAAGCCCTTCCGCTATCTCCTCCCCCAATTAATTCCCTTAGCAAGTGTTGATGCAAGCCATCTGGACCAGGCGACTTGTCCACTCTAAGCATACCCAGCCTTTCTCGTACATCCTGTCTATCAATTTTCACCCCTTCCATTGCTTCTAACTTTTCCACTTCTACCGATATTTTGTCAGCATTCACCTCCTCAGTAAACACTGATACAAAGTACTCATTGAGTAGTCTAGCCTTGCCCTGCGCCTCTAAGCATATATCACCTTCTTTGTCTCTAATAGGCCCCACCCCGCCTCTTACTACCCGCTGCCGGTAGAAGATTTTTGGGTTCCCTTTTATATTAACTGCCATTCTACTCTCATATTTTCTCTTTGCCAATCTTACTTTCATCTTTACATCCCCTGTCAACTTATTGTATTTGGCCTGGTACTCCCTTGAAGAATTCACCTGACATGCATCATACACCCTCTTTTTTTGTTTCATCATCTTCTCTATCTCCCTCATCATCCAAGGATCCCTTGCTTTGGTTCCCTTACCCTTCCCTCTTGTTGGAATGTACCTAGCCTGTACTTGGAACATCTCCTCCTTAAAGATCACCCATTGTTCCATTACAGTTTTTCCTGTCAGTCTTTGGTTCCATTTTACCCTGGCTAGATCATTTCACATCCCACTGAAGTTAGCCCAATTCCAGTTTAGAAGTTCCACTCTAGATTGTTCCTTGCTCCTCTCCATTACTAATCTAAATCTTATGATACGATGATCACTCATACCGAAGTGTTCTCCCACATAAACTTGGTTGACCTGGCCCACCTCATTCCCCAGCACCACATCCAGCAATGTCTCCTTCCTAGTTGGGCCAAGAACATATTGGTCAAGGAAATTCTCCTGAACACATTTCAGAAATTCCTCCCCCTCCTTGTTCTTTACCCTAGCATTATCCCAATCGATATTTGGGTAATTAAAGTCCCCCAATATCACCACCGGCAGGACAGAACCACCAGGGGTGGTGGCACAGTGGTATACAGTCAGAAGGGAGTGGCCCTGGGAGTCCTCAACACTGACTCCAGACCCCATGAAGACTCATGACTTCAGGTGAAGCATGGGCAAGGAAACCTCCTGCTGATTACCACCTACCGCCCTCCCTCAGCTGATCAATCAGTACTCCTCCATTTTGAACAACACTTGGAAGAGATATTAAGAGTAGAAAAGGCACAGAATGTACTCTGGGTGGGGGACTTCAATGTCCATCACCAAGAGTGGCTCGGTAGCACCACTGCTGACTGAGCTGGCCAAGTCCTGAAGGACATAACTGCCAGGCTGGGCCTGTGACAGGCGGTGAGAGAACCAACACGAGGGAAAAACCTACTTGACCTCGTCCTCACCAATCTTCCTGTCGCAGATGCATCTGTCCATGACAGCATTGGTAGCAGTGACCACCGCACAGTCATTGTGGAGACGAAGTCCCGTCTTCACACTGCGACCACCCTCCATCGTTTTATGTGGCACTACCATCGTGCTAAATAGGACAGATTCAGAACAGATCTAGCAGCTCAAAACTGGGCATTCATGAGGCACTGTGGGCCATCAGCAGCAGCAGAATTGTATTCCACCACAATCTGTAACCTCATGGCCCGGCATATCCCTCACTCTAACATTACCACCAAGCCAGGGGACCAACCCTGGTTCAATAATCAGTGTAGAAGAGCATGCCAGGAGCAGCACCAGGCCTACCTAAAAATGAGGTGCCAACCTGGGGAAGATGCAACACAGGACTAAGAACATAAGAACATAAGAAATAGGAGCAGGAGCAGGCCATTCGGCCCTTCGAGCCTGCTCCGCCATTCAATGGGATCATGGCTGATTTTCTGCCTCAACGAGAGCGTCGGCGGGAATTTCAGAGAGCGTCGGCGGAAATTTCAGCGGCAGCAGCGGGGCTATAAAAGGCTCCCAGAGACCAGGTAGACCTCACAGCGTCAGCGGGAATTTCAGCGGCAGCAGCGGGGCTATAAAAGGCTCCCAGAGACCAGGTAGGCCTCACAGCGTCGGTGGGAATTTCAGCGGCAGCAGTGGGGCGATAAAAGGCTCCCAGAGACCAGGTAGGCCTCACAGCGTCGGCGGGAATTTCAGCGGCAGCAGCGGGGCTATAAAAGGCTCCCAGAGACCAGGTAGGCCTCACAGCATCGGCGGGCATTTCAGTGGCGGCAGCGGGGCTATAAAAGGCTCCCAGAGACCAGGTAGGCCTCAGAGCATCGGCGGGAATTTCAGCGGCAGCAGCAGGGCTATAAAAGGCTCCAAGAGACCAGGTAGGCCTCAGAGCATCAGCGGGAATCTCAACGGCAGCAGCGGGACTATAAAAAGGCCCCAGAGACCAGGTAGGCCTCAGTGCATTGGCGGGAATCTCAGCGGCAGCAGCGGGGCTATAAAAGGCTCCCAGAGACCAGGTAGGCCTCAGTGCGTTGGCGGGAATCTCAGCGGCAGCAGCGGGGCTATAGAAGGCTCCAAGAGACCAGGTAGGCCTCAGTGCGTTGGCGGGAATCTCAGCGGCAGCAGCGGGGCTATAGAAGGCTCCAAGAGACCAGGTAGGCCTCAGTGCGTTGGCGGGAATCTCAGCGGCAGCAGCGGGGCTATAGAAGGCTCCCAGAGACCAGGTAGGCGTACTAATCTCCAATCTCACAGAGGGAGAGAAGCAAAAAGTAATCGAAGTGTGACGTCACCAGA
The DNA here is from genome assembly GCF_052327205.1 of Somniosus microcephalus. Lineage (NCBI taxonomy): Eukaryota > Metazoa > Chordata > Chondrichthyes > Squaliformes > Somniosidae > Somniosus > Somniosus microcephalus. The sequence goes on from NC_140991.1 coordinate 225,222,654, forward strand.
AAGCAGGTAAGTGATTCGTTGGTGAGTATTTCTCTCTTTTTAAACTTTAACTCTGTGGTTTATAGTTTCTAAGCTCTCTGTGGTGTAGCGGGGACTGTTTGTAAACCAGGATCCTTAAATATATGATTTAACTGTAGTGAAATTGGTGGGATTGATTTGATTTAATTTAATTGCAATTAACTAAAGGGTAAGTCATGGCAGGACTGCCCGGCCACGTGGTATGCTCCTCCTGCGATATGTGGGAACTCAGGGACACTTCCTGTATCCCTGACAACCATGTGTGCAGGAAGTGTGTCCAGCTGCAGCTACTGGCAAACCAGCGCTGGAGCTGCGATTGGGTTCATACTGGACCATTCGCAATGCTGAGGATGTCGTGAATAGCACGTTTGATCAGTTGGTCACACCGCAGGCAAAGGTTTGCAGTAAGTGTTGGCTGCTCGAGGAATTCCGGCTCCGTGTTGAAGAGCTGGAGTCCGAGCTTCAAACACTGAGACAAATCAGGGAGGGGGAGAGTTACCTGGACTCTGTGTATCAGGAGGTAGTCACACCAATTAGATTAATTCATTCAGATGTAGTCCGTGGCCAGGGTCACGATGGTGTGACTAGAAGTGAGGCAGGTACGGGGATCCAGGAGGTAGTGTTGGAGGAGCCGCAGCCCTTGCTCTTGTCCAACAGGTTTGAGGCTCTTACTCCCTGTGAGGATGGGAACGGGGACTTCAGGGAGGATGAGCAACCCGGCCACAGCACCGTGGAGCGGGGGGCCATTCAAGTGGGGGGAGATAAAAGAAATGTTGTAGTGGTAGGGGATAGTATCGTTAGGGGGATAGATAGAGTTCTTTGCAGCCGAGAGCGAGAGTCCCGAAGGCTGTGTTGCCTGCCCGGTGCCAGGGTTAAGGACATCTCCTCTGGGCTGAAGAGAAACTTGGAGTGGGAGGGGGCCGATCCAGTTGTTGTGGTCCATGTTGGTACCAACGACATAGATAGGACAAGGAAGCAGGTTCTGCTGAGGGAGTTTGAGCAGCTAGGGGCCAAATTAAAAAGCAGAACCACAAGGGTAATAATCTCTGGATTACTACCTGAGCCACGTGCAAATTTGGCTAGGGTAAATAAAATTAGAGAGTTAAATGCGTGGCTCAAAGACTGGTGTGGGAGAAATGGGTTTTGCTTCCTGGGACACTGGCATCAGTACTGGGACAGGAGAGAGCTGTTCCATTGGGACGGACTTCACTTGGCCAGTGCTGGGACTAGAATCCTGGCGAATCGAATAACTAGGGCTGTAGAGAGGGCGTTAAACTAATTAGTGGGGGGGAGGTTTTAAGAGAGCGAAAAATAAAAATGACAGCGGAGAAGGCAATAGAGCAAGGTAGCAGTGGGGGAATTAAAAACCAGAGCATGTCAGGAAGGGACAGAATGTATAATGATAAAGGTAAAGTAGTAAAAGGGGTAAAAGCAGGAATAAATTGTCAGAAAACATATTTGAAAGTTCTTTATCTGAATGCACGCAGCATTCGTAACAAAATTGACGAGTTGACGGTACAAATAACTACACATGGGTATGATCTGGTGGCCATTACGGAAACATGGCTGTAAGATAATCATGACTGGGAACTAAACATACAAGGGTATTTGACAATTAGGAAGGACAGACAGGAAGGAAAGGGAGGTGGGGTTGCTATGTTAATCAAGGATGGAATCACTGCAATAGTCAGAAATGATATTGGGTCAAAGGATCAGGATAGTGAAATAGTTTGGGTGGAGATAAGGAATAATAAGGGGAAAAAGTCACGAGTGGGCGTAATCTATAGGCCTCCTAACAGTTGCAACTCTGTTGGTCGGAGTATAAATCAGGAAATAGTTGGGGCTTGTAATAAGGGAACAGCTATAATCATGGGGGATTTTAACTTTCATATTGACTGGACTAATCAAATTGGGCATGGCAGCCTTGAGGAAGAGTTCATAGAGTGTATTAGGGACGGGTTCCTTGAGCAGTATGTAACTGAACCAACCAGGGGGCAGGCAATCTTAGACCTGGTCCTGTGTAATGAGACAGGATTAATAAAAAATGTCCTAGTAAAGGATCCCCTTGGAATGAGTGACCATAATATGGTTGAATTCCAAATTCAGTTTGAGGATGAGGGAGTTGGATCTCAAACCAGCGTACTGAGCTTAAATAAAGGAGACTATGAAGGTATGAGAGTAGAATTGACTAAAGTGGACTGGGAAAACAGATTAAAGTGTAAGATGGTACAAGAGCAGTGGTCTACATTCAAGGATATATTTCACACCTTTCAAGATAAATATATTCCACTGAGGAAAAAGGGGAATAAAAGAAAAGACAGCCATCTGTGGCTTGGTAAAGTAATAAAGGATAGTATCTGACTGAAAACAAGGGCATATAAAGTAGCCAAATCTAGTGGGAGGATAGAAGATTGGGAAGCATTTAAAAGCCAGCAAACAATAACTAAAAGGTTAATTAAGAAAGAGGAGATAGATTATGAAAGTAAACTAGCAAAAAATATAAAAACAGATAGCAAGAGTTTCTACAGCTATATAAAAAGAAAAAGGGTGGCTAAAGTGAACGTTGGTCCCTTAGAGGATGGGACCGGGAAACTAGTGGTGGGGAACATGGAGATGGCAAAGACGCTGAACAAATATTTTGTATCAGTCTTTACAGTAGAGGACACTAAAAATATCCCAACACTGGACAAACAGGTGGCAATGGGGGGGGGGGAGGAGCTAAACACGATTAAAATCACTAAGGAGATGATACTCGTTAAAATAATGGGACTTAAGGTGGATAAATCCCCCGGACCTGATGGCCTACATCCTAGGGTCTTGAGAGAAGTGGCGGTAGGGATTGTGGATGCATTGGTGATTATTTTCCAGAACTCCCTGGACTCAGGAAAGTTCCCGGCAGATTGGAAAACTGCTAATGTAACACCCTTATTTAAGAAGGGAAGTAGGCAAAAAGCTGGAAACTATAGACCAGTTAGCCTAACATCTGTGGTTGACAAAATGTTGGAGTCCATTATTAAGGAAACAGTAACAGAGCATTTGGATAAACATAATTTAGTAGGACAGAGTCAGCATGGTTTTATGAAGGGGAAGTCATGTTTGACAAATTTGCTCGAATTCTTTAAGGATGTAACATACAGGGTGGATAAAGGGGAACCAGTGGATGTAGTGTATTTGGACTTCCAAAAGGCATTTGACAAGGTTCCACACAAAATATTACTGATCAAGATAAGAAATCACGGGATTGGGGGTAATATACTGGCATGGGTGGAAGATTGGCTATCTAACAGAAATCAAAGAGTTGGGATAAATGGTTCATTCTCGGGCTGGCAATCAGTAACTCGTGGTGTTCCGCAGGGGTCAGTGCTGGGACCCCAACTCTTTACAATCTATATTAACGATTTGGAGGAAGGGATCGAGTGCAACATATCCAAGTTTGCCGACGATACAAAGATGGGAAGGAAAGCAGTGAGTGAGGGGGACATAATAAACCTGCAAAAGGACATAGACAGGCTAAGTGAGTGGGCAGAGATTTGGCAGATGCAATATAATGTTGGAAAGTGTGAGGTTATGCACTTTGGCAGAAAAAATCAAAGAGCAAGTTATTATCTAAATGGAGAGAAACTGCAAAGTGCGACAGTACAAAGGGATCTGGGGGTCCTGGTGCATGAAACACAAAAAGTTAGTATGCAGGTGCAGCAGGTGATCAGGAAGGCCAATGGAATCTTGGCTTTTATTGCGAGGGGGATGGAGTATAAAAACAGGGAAGTCTTGCTGCAGTTATACAGGGTATTGGTGAGGCCACACCTGGAATACTGCGTGCAGTTTTGGTTTCCATATTTAAGAAAAGATATACTTGCTCTCGAGGCGGTTCAGAGAAGGTTCATTCGGTTGATTCCGGAGGTGAGGGGGTTGACGTATGAGGAAAGGTTGAGTAGGTTGGGACTCTACTCATTGGAGTTCAGAAGAATGAGAGGCAATCTTATCGAAACATATAAGATTGTGAGGGGGCTTGATCGGGTGGATGCGGTGAGGATGTTTCCACTGATGGGTGAGACTAGAACTAGGGGGCATAATCTAAGAATAAGGGGCTGCCCTTTCAACACTGAGATGAGGAGAAACTTCTTCACTCAGAAGGTAGTAAATCTATGGAATTTGCTACCCCAGAGAGCTGCGGAAGCTGCAACATTAAATAAATTTAAAATGGAGATAGACAGTTTCCAAGCAGATAAGGGAATTAGGGGTTATGGGGAGAGGGCGGGGAAGTGGACGTGAGTCTAGATTCGGATCAGCCATGATCCTATTGAATGGTGGAGCAGGCCCAAGAGGCTGTATGGCCTACTCCTGCTCCTACTTCTTATGTTCTTATGTTCTTATTATGTTGGACAGGCAGAAAGGGAACGGGTGACCAACAGACAGAGTACTAGGCACAGGCAGGTAGTGCAGGGGTCCACTGTGGACACCCCCCTCTCAAACAGATACACCACTTTGAGTACTGTTGGGGGGGATGGCTTATCAGAGGAAGGCAGCAGCAGCCAACTTCCTGGCACCATGGGTGGTCCTGCTGCACAGGACGGGAGGAAAAAGGGGGGTAGAGCTACAGTAATAGGGGATTCTATTGTAAGGGGAATAGATAAGCATTTCTGCGGCCGCAAACGAGACTCCAGGATGGTGTGTTGCCTCCCTGGTGCAAGGGTCAAGGATGTCTCAGAGCGGCTGCAGAACATTTTGGAAGGGGAGGGTGAACAGCCAGTTGTTGTGGTGCATATGGGTACCAACAATATAGGTAAAAAACGGGATGAGGTCCTAAAAGCTGAATATAGGGAGTTAGGAGGTATATTAAAAAATAGGACCTCAAAGGTAGTAATCTCAGGATTGCGACCAATGCCATGTGCTAGTCAGAGTAGAGATAGAAGGATATTTCAGATGAATACGTGGCTAGAGGAATGGTGTGAGGGGGAGGGATTCAAATTCCTGGGACATTGGAGCCGGTTCTGGGGGAGGTGGGACCAGTTCTAACCGGACGGTTTGCACCTGGGCAGGGCTGGGACCAATGTTCTAGGGGGAGTGTTTGCTAGTGCTCTGCGGGAGGGTTTAAACTAAAATGGCAGGACGTTGGGAACCTGAGCAGGGGGACAGAGGAAAGGGAAACAAGGATAAAAGAAAAAGATAGGAAGGAGAAAAACAAAAGTGGCAGTCAGAGAAATCAACAGTTTAAATCAAACATGGCCATAGTAAATAATAATTCTAATAGGTCTAAGAGCATTAAAAAAACAAGCCTGAAGGCTTTGTGTCTTAATGCGAGGAGCATTCGTAATAAGGTGGATGAATTAGCAGTGCAAATAGAGGTAAACAATTATGATTTGATTGGGATTACGGAAACATGGCTCCAGGGTGGCCAAGGCTGGGAACTCAACATCCAGGGGTATTCAATATTCAGGAAAGATAGGCAAAAAGGAAAGGGAGGTGGGGTAGCATTGCTGGTTAAAGAAGGGATTAACACAATTGTAAGGAAGGATATTAGCTCTGATGATGTGGAATCTGTATGGGTAGAACTGAGAAATACCAAGGGGCAGAAAACGTTAGTGGGAGTTGTACGTAGACCTCCCAACAGTAATGCGGAGGTTGGGGATGGCATTAAAAGGGAAATTAGAGAAGCATGCAATAAGGGCACAGAAGTCATCATGGGTGACTTTAATTTACATATAAATTGGGCTAACCAAATTAGTAACAATATTGTGGAGGAGGAATTCCTGGAGTGTTTACGGGATGGTTTCCTGGACCAATATGTCGAGGAACCACCAGAGATCAGGCCAACTTAGACTGGATATTATGTAACGAGAAAGGATTAATTAACAATCTTGTTGTACGAGGCCCCTTGGGTCGGAGCGATCATAATATGATATAATTCTTCATTAAGATGGAGAATGAAGTTGTTGACTCAGAGACTAGGGTCCTGAATTTCAATAAAGGAAACTACGATGGTATGAGGCGCGCGTTGGGTAGGATTGATTGGGGAATGTCACTCAAAGGGTTGACGGTGGATAGGCAATGGCAAACATTCAAAGACCGCATGGATAAATGACAGAATTTGTTCATCCCAGTTTGGCATAACAATAAAACAAAAAAGGTGACTCAACCATGGCTAACAAGGGAAATTAGGGATAACATAAGATCCAAGGAGAGGACATATAAATTGGCCAGAAAAAGCAGTAAACCTGAGGATTGGGAGCAGTTTAGGATTCAACAAAGATGGACAAAGGGATTATTTAAGAAGGGGAAAATAGAATATGAGAGTAAGCTTGCAGGGAACATAAAAGCTGACTGTAAAAGCTTCTATAGATATGTGAAGAGAAAAATATTGGTGAAGTCAAGCGTAGGTCCCTTGCAGTCAGAATCAGGGGAATTTATCATGGGGAACAAAGAAATGGCTGACCAATTAAATATATATTTTGGTTCTGCCTTCACAAAGGAGGACACAAATAACCTCCCAGAGATGTCGGGGAGCATAGGGTCTGATGAAAGTGAGGAACTGAAAGAAATCAGTATTTGTAGGGAAATGGAGTTAAGGAAATTGATGGGATTGAAGGCCGATAAATCCCCAGGGCCTGATAATCTGCATCCTAGGGTACTTAAGGAAGTGGCCCTAGGAATAGTAGATGCATTGATGATCATCTTCCAACATTCGATGGAATCTGGAACAGTACCCATGGATTGGAGGGTAGCTAATGTTACCCCACTATTCAAAAAAGGTGGTAGAGAGAAAACGGGGAATTACAGACCAGTAAGCCTGACATCGGTAGTGGGGAAAATGCTAGAGTCCATTATAAAAGATGTAATAGCAGAGCACTTGGAAAACAGTGACAGGATCGGACGAAGTCAACATGGATTTACAAAGTGTAAATCGTGCTTGACTAATCTACTAGAACTTTTTGAGGATGTAACTGGTAAAATAGATAAGGGAGAACCAGTGGATGTGGTGTATTTGGACTTTCAGAAGGCTTTTGATAAGGTCCCGCATAAGAGATTAGCGTGTAAAGTTAAGGCACATGGGATTGGGGGCAAGGTACTGACTTGGATAGAGTACTGTTTGGCAGACAGAAAGCAAAGAGTTGGTGTTGTATCCGTGTATTAATGGAGACACGGAATGCAGGAGTTGGTTTAACAGGTGTTTACTGAACAAAGTCTGGAAGTGAACTAAAAGATAAAAGACACTATACAGGCTTATATACCCGAGTGGTCACTACCGGTATTACAGTACACAGGGGCTGTTGGTATGTTGGCCTTCGTAGCGAGAGGGTTTGAGTACAGGAACAAGGATGTCTTGCTGCAGTTATACAGGTCCTTGGTGAGACCACATCTTGCGTATTGTGTGCAGTTTTGGTCGTCTTATCTGAGGAAGGATGTTCTTGCCATGGAAGGAGTTCAGCAAAGATTCACCAGGCTGATACCTGGGATGGCAGGAATGAAGTATGAGGAGAGATTGGATCGATTGGGCTTGTACTCGCTGGAGTTTAGAAGAATGAGAGGGCATCGCATCGAAACTTATAAAATTCTAACAGGACTAGACAGACTAGATGCTGGAAGGATGTTCCCGATGGTCGGGGAGTCCAGAACCAGGGGTCACAGTCTAAGGATAAGGGGTAGGCTATTTAGGACAGAAATGAGGAGGAATTTCTTCACCCAGAGAGTGGTGAACCTGTGGCATTCTCTACCACAGAAGGCAGTAGAGGCCAATTCATTAAATATATTCAAGAAGGAGTTGGATATATTTCTCAAGGCTAAAGGGATCAAGGGGTATGTGGAGAAAGCAGGGACCGGGTACTGAATTTGGATGATCAGCCATGATCGCATTGAATGGCGGAGCAGGCTCGAGGGGCCGAATGGGCTACTCCTGCTCCTATCTTCTGTGTTTCTGTGTTTCAGGTTGAACTACATCACTCTCAAACTTAATGTAAAATTCAATCATATTATGGTCACTTGTCCCTAAAGGCCCCTTTACCACAACTAACGGGAGGAGGAGGCTCCATGGCTATCCCCATCCTTGTAGCAATTTCCCTTACTACTGTTCAGACCCCGAGAATTACAAATTAGCTTAACAATGGCAGACAAGGATGTGATCAATAAAATTGGTCTTTTAATCAGACTATAGTTCAAAATTCAAATGTACATAGAAGCACCTTTGACAATAAATTCAAAGAACCCCCAGCAATAAATATGCCTGCAACTTATCAATTCAAATATATAAAAGTGCCTCTTTAATCAATCAAATGTACATAAAAGTACCCCCTTTTAACAACATCTAAGCCCATATCCAACTTTCATACATACTCCTCCATTTCTGGGTGATCGGTCAAGGGAAATTGTAAGTCGAAACATGAACTGGGCAGCTTTCTCACTTCAATCTTCCTCCTGCTCTGTCTTCTGTGTTCTTCTTATCTCTGAAAACTCCCGCCATGGGTTATAAGGCCTCGTTGATCGTAAATTATTCTCTGCCTCCCTTGGATAGGTCTGTTCCACTCCAAACCTTCCCTGATTGGAGTTCCTTCCGCATGACACATTTTGCTCCTGTGAGATGTATGTTCTTCCCTTCTTGTCCAGGTGGCCTCTCAAAGAAAGAACACATACTGACCACCATTTTGTGTCTTCACAAACAAAGAACACCTGCTGATTTCTTACATTTTAAATCCGTCCGTTATCATCTCACAATTTGTTCGCAATTTTGATCTCCACACTATAGCAGCAGTCTTATTACACTTTTCAGAATCTTACATCCTCAGTGATGGTGGAGTTTGTAGTGTATGTACCTTTAAGAGAGAACTACTTTTACAGCTCCTGTATACTGTAGTACTGGCAGTGACCACACCTGTATATAAGCCTTGAGCATGCCTCTGTACTGTCAGTCTTGAGACTACCCTACTCCAGTAAACACCTGTTGATTGTTAAGTTACAGCCTCCGTGTAGTTATTGGAAAACATCATACTTTAAAAATCACGGATCCAACAGTGGCGATGAGGTCGATTCAAATCTGCCTGCAACTCTGCATTTCCCTTCGAGGATTCGCTCCGGGAGGGCGGTGGAAGAAAGTCGAGGCCAGAAGCACGGGCGTCGACCACGAGTAACCACCCAGTCATCCGGCAGAGTGTGAACATCGCAGGGGAGGCTGTTGAGAGCCGGGCTTGGTTCCCCAGCCACGACGATCCAGCAACAGACTGGCAACAGGTACAGCGCAGACCCTTCCCGGACAGCGGCGGCTGGAGCCGACCGACGGCATAGAAAAAGCCGAGCAGCGTCATCGGGGTAAGAGAGAGGGTGAAGCGCACAGGGCGCAGCTGGGGGTTGAAAACCGAGCGGCGTCGAGGAAAAACAAAGAGAGAGAGAGAGAGGGTAAAGCAGCTGCCGGGTTCAGGACCGAGCGATGGCAACAGGAAAGGCGCACAGGAGAATGCGCAGAGCACAGCCAGGGCTCAAGGGCTGAACCTTGATCGCATTGAATGGCGGAGCAGGCTCGAGGGGCCGAATGGGCTACTCCTGCTCCTATCTTCTGTGTTTCTGTGTTTCAGGTTGAACTACATCACTCTCAAACTTAATGTAAAATTCAATCATATTATGGTCACTTGTCCCTAAAGGCCCCTTTACCACAACTAACGGGAGGAGGAGGCTCCATGGCTATCCCCATCCTTGTAGCAATTTCCCTTACTACTGTTCAGACCCCGAGAATTACAAATTAGCTTAACAATGGCAGACAAGGATGTGATCAATAAAATTGGTCTTTTAATCAGACTATAGTTCAAAATTCAAATGTACATAGAAGCACCTTTGACAATAAATTCAAAGAACCCCCAGCAATAAATATGCCTGCAACTTATCAATTCAAATATATAAAAGTGCCTCTTTAATCAATCAAATGTACATAAAAGTACCCCCTTTTAACAACATCTAAGCCCATATCCAACTTTCATACATACTCCTCCATTTCTGGGTGATCGGTCAAGGGAAATTGTAAGTCGAAACATGAACTGGGCAGCTTTCTCACTTCAATCTTCCTCCTGCTCTGTCTTCTGTGTTCTTCTTATCTCTGAAAACTCCCGCCATGGGTTATAAGGCCTCGTTGATCGTAAATTATTCTCTGCCTCCCTTGGATAGGTCTGTTCCACTCCAAACCTTCCCTGATTGGAGTTCCTTCCGCATGACACATTTTGCTCCTGTGAGATGTATGTTCTTCCCTTCTTGTCCAGGTGGCCTCTCAAAGAAAGAACACATACTGACCACCATTTTGTGTCTTCACAAACAAAGAACACCTGCTGATTTCTTACATTTTAAATCCGTCCGTTATCATCTCACAATTTGTTCGCAATTTTGATCTCCACACTATAGCAGCAGTCTTATTACACTTTTCAGAATCTTACATCCTCAGTGATGGTGGAGTTTGTAGTGTATGTACCTTTAAGAGAGAACTACTTTTACAGCTCCTGTATACTGTAGTACTGGCAGTGACCACACCTGTATATAAGCCTTGAGCATGCCTCTGTACTGTCAGTCTTGAGACTACCCTACTCCAGTAAACACCTGTTGATTGTTAAGTTACAGCCTCCGTGTAGTTATTGGAAAACATCATACTTTAAAAATCACGGATCCAACAGTGGCGATGAGGTCGATTCAAATCTGCCTGCAACTCTGCATTTCCCTTCGAGGATTCGCTCCGGGAGGGCGGTGGAAGAAAGTCGAGGCCAGAAGCACGGGCGTCGACCACGAGTAACCACCCAGTCATCCGGCAGAGTGTGAACATCGCAGGGGAGGCTGTTGAGAGCCGGGCTTGGTTCCCCAGCCACGACGATCCAGCAACAGACTGGCAACAGGTACAGCGCAGACCCTTCCCGGACAGTGGCGGCTGGAGCCGACCGACGGCATAGAAAAAGCCGAGCAGCGTCATCGGGGTAAGAGAGAGGGTGAAGCGCACAGGGCGCGGCCGGGGGTTGAAAACTGAGCGGCGTCGAGGAAAAACAAAGAGAGAGAGAGAGAGGGTAAAGCAGCTGCCGGGTTCAGGACCGAGCGATGGCAACAGGAAAGGCGCACAGGAGAATGCGCAGAGCACAGCCAGGGCTCAAGGGCTGAACCGCGTCTGTGGGGAGAAGAAGGGAGAGCGCGGGAGACACCATTGAGCCGCGGAGAAGAAGGGAGAGCGCGGGAGATGCCATTTTTAGCAGCCGCAGCAGAGAAGAAGGGCGAGCGCGGGAAGAAAGGAAAGCGCGGGAGATGCCATTTTGTGCCAGCAGAGAAGAAGGGAGAGCGCGGGAGACGCCATTTTAGACAGTTAAATCACACCCAGGGGTGCCAAAGAGTGGCCGTATCACTGCGTTCGACAATGAAGTCGAAGATTGGGCGACATATGTGGAACGCATTGAGGTGTACTGCAGGGCGAATGAAGTGCCAGATGCTAGGAAAGCACTGGTTTTGTTAAATTCCATGGGTGCAAAAACTTATGGCTTACTGTGAAACCTAATAACCCCAGAGAAGCCCGTGGATAAGAATTTCGAAAGCATAGTAGGAATCCTACATGTAGTGTATGTAACTGTTCTACCTTTAAGAGAACTATTGTATGTAACCGTCCACCTTTAAGAGAACTATTTTAGATGTGGCACTACTTTATCTTGGCTGCTGTATACTGTAATACCGACGGTGACCACACCGGTATATAAGTGCTGTGTCAGGATTTATTGGGCAGATTCGCCCTGACCTTCGAATAGTAAAGTCCTGTTAAAGTTACTCTTGTAGTCTGTGTATTAGTTCGCCATAATACCTACAGACTTTACAGTGGCGACGAGTTCGATCTTACCCTGCGGCAACAATACTTCCGAAGCAGTTAACGAGCGTCGAGAAGAGGCACCCGCCCTCGTCGTTCTGCTGAGAGAAAACTCGAGTCTGCAGAGCAAGGAAGAAGGAAGAATTCAGACATGAAGCCTTCCATCAGCAACAGGCACTGATTGTCCCTTCTGCCACGGTGGTGAGTGAGCCGATCAGCACGAGAAGCAAGTCGGCCACGGTGACTGTGAGTAAAGGGAAAATAAAAAAAATAAACGGAGGATAAGGGCGGTGAACTCGACCACGGTCGGGGGAAAGGAGCCAGACAGAAGTCGGGCCCAGAGGCGCTGAGACTGGGGCAGCGTGGAGCACGGAAGCCGTGGTACAAGCGGGCTGGGAGACGCAACGGTGTCGTGAGACAGCTAGACCGCGACCGGCGAAAAAGGCCCGGCAGCTACCGAGGCCACGAGGCGCTGCGACCGGGATCGTAAGGCGCGGGAAGATATAAAAATAAATAAACCGCGGTGAACTCAGCCGTAGCCGGGGAGGAAAGCACCGGACTGCGAGAGGGCTGGGAGGCGCGATTGGAGTGAAAAAGGCCGGGCAGTGACCGAGGCCACGAAGCGCTGCGACCGGGATCGTAAGGCGCGGGAAGATATAAAAATAAATAAATCGCGGAGAACTCAGCCGCAGCCGGGGAGGAAAGCACCGGACTGCGAGAGGGCTGGGAGGCGCGATTGGAAGCCGCTGAGGGAGAGACAGAGCCCGAGCGAGCGGGAGAGACAGAGCCCGAGCGAGGGAGACTGAGCGAGATCCAGCCCAGCGGCTGAAACTGTTCGCTGTCAACGGGTTGTACCCAGCGCCGGTTGCCCTGCCGAGAAAAGGGAACAAGGAACGCACTGAAGCCGACGCGCAGGCTGCGAACCCCGAAAGCCAGCGGTCGTCGCCCGAGGGAAAAGCTTACCCCTCCCGCCAGGGGAAGAAACGCGGGAAGCCGCCAGTAGGCGGGGAAGAAGACAGAAGCGGGAAACCGCCATTTTGAAAGTGGGCGGGGAAAGAAGACAAGCGCGGGAAACCACCATTTTGAAAAAAAAAAGTTAAAGAAATATTTCGTTGTTGTTTCTCAGGAAGAGTGTGAAGATGCCTAAGCGTAGTAACATCAACGGTTTCGATTCCGATGTGGAAGATTGGGCCACGTATGTAGAACGCATCGAGATATATTGTCAGGTCAATAAGATAGCAAATTATGACAAAGCTCTAACCTTACTAAACTCAATGGGTGCGAAGACATATGGGTTATTGAAGCATCTTCTATCACCAGCTAAACCGGCGGATCAGTCTTTCGCTAATATTGTTGCTGTCCTGAAGGATCATTTTAACCCCGCACCGCTGATGTTAGCGGAACGATCAAAATTTTACGTGAGAACGCAACGAAAAGAGGAAAGCAACGCGGAGTACCTGGTTGAACTGCGTAGGCTAGCAAAATACTGTCAGTTTGGGGTAAATCTGACAGAGGCACTGAGAGACAAGTTCGTGTGCGGGATGTCGAAGGAAGGAACACAAAAATGACTGCTCGAAGAGAACGATCTTACACTTGATAAGGCTGTCCTTATTGCAGCATCACACGAAGCCGCAGCGAGAGGCACGGCGGAAATGCAGCGGAAGACAGCGGTACTCAGTGTGGATCAAAGGACTTCGGGTACAATGAAATGTTATCGTTGTGGGAAGACAACACACGACCAGAACCAATGCTGGTTTAAAAACCAGGAATGTAGAAAATGTGGCAAGCTTGGTCACATAGCTAAGGTATGCCGGTCAGGAAAGAAGACCAGCAATAATAAGTCACCGCAGAAGAAGTACAGAAAGGTACATAAGGTGACTGGGAAGAGTCCAGATGAACAGGATTCGGACTCAGACTCCAACAGCAAGGAACTGGGTAGTCTGAGGATTCACAATGTGAGTAAAGAAGCTGACCGACAAACTATCTGGGTCACACTACAGATTGCAAAAGTCCAAGTGAAGATGGAAGTGGACACCGGATCGGCGTTGACGGTCATGAATAAGCAAGATTACAAAAAGTTATTCAAACATATTCCCCTACGGGATACGGAGATAGTATTGCAGACATACACGGGGCACAAAGTATAACCCATCGGAAAGATAAAAGTCAAGGTGAGATACAAGGACAAAGATCACCAAGGGATGGACATGTATGTGCTGCCCAAGGGAGGTCCACCACTTCTGGGACAGGAGTGGATCAGGAAAATAAAGATAGACTGGCATTCACTAAACACAATGACGGTAGATTCTGGAAAGGAAGATGTCAAACCTGAACGGTTGTCCAGAATATTGGACGAAGCTAAAGAGGTATTCCAGCAAGGACTGGGAACACTGAGAGGAATTAAAGCAAAAATCAAGATTGCAGAACATGCAAGCCCAAAATTTTTCAAAGCCAGATCGGTACCTTACGCGATACGACCTGCTGTGGAGGCAGAACTGGAAGAGCTTGAACGTTCAGGGGTACTGTCTAAGGTGGACTGGAGTGAGTGGGCCACGCCCATTGTTCCCGTCATGAAGTCTTCATCAAGTAACAAACCAGGGGGACCGGGAAAGGTCCGCATCTGCGGAGACTTCAAGATCACAGTTAATCCGATGCTTCACACGGTACAATACCCGCTCCCGTGGATTGAGGATATCTTTGCTTCATTGTCTGGCGGGAAACACTTCACCAAGATAGACCTGGCACAAGCATACTTGCAAATGGAAGTCGAGGAAGAGTCGCGCCAGTATCTCACAATCAACACGCACAGAGGCTTGTATCATTATAATAGACTGGTTTTTGGAGTAGCTTCGGCTCCAGCAATTTGGCAGAGGGCCATGGAGCAGGTCTTACAGGGTATTCCAAGCACGCAGTGTTACTTGGACGATATCCTGATTATGGGAGAAGACGAGGAGGAACACCTCACACATTTGAAACTGGTGCTCACCAGGTTGAAGGAATATGGCCTTCGAGTTAATCGCCAGAAATGTGAGTTCTTCCAGAAACGGATCTCGTACTGTGGTCATGTCATTGACCAAGAGGGGCTGCACAAGTCACCTGACAAGATAGAAGCTGTCGTGAAGGCCCCCGCTCCAGAAAATGTATCACAGTTGAGATCGTTTCTGGGGTTGATTAATTATTACCACAAGTTTCTGTCAAATCTATCCACGGTGCTGCATCCGCTGAATGCTCTGTTGCGGAAAGAAGTACCATGGAAGTGGAGCGAGGACTGTAAGAAGGCCTTTCGCAGAAGCAAGGCGTTGATTACCTCTGAGGAAGTGTTGGCTCATTTCAACCCAACGTTACCTCTTCGTCTAGCTTGTGATGCTTCCCCTTTTGGAATTGGAGCAGTACTTTCACACAAGTTACCAAATGGCTCGGAAAGGCCAGTCGCATTTGCGTCCCGATCATTGACCTCCGCTGAGCGAAATTATGCTCAGATAGATAGGGAGGCCCTCAGCCTTGTGTGGGGAGTAAAGAAATTCAATCATTACCTGCAGGGCAAGAAGTTCACATTACTGACAGACCACCAGCCGTTGGTGTCCATATTCAACCCTAACAAGGCCGTTTCCACTATGACAGCGCAAAGGCTACAGAGGTGGTCCATGTTACTTGGGGCACACCAATATGACATCGAATACAAAAGGTCCAAACAGCATGGAAATGCTGATGGGTTATCGTGCCTACCGTTGCCAGTAGTAGAAGAGGCGGCTACAGTGGACCCGGTAGAGATGTTCCACTCATCCATAGTGGAATGTCTACCAGTATCAAATTCGATGATCGAAAATGAAACAAGAAATGACCCGACTCTCTCACGAGTCTACGATTTAACAGTGGAGGGATGGCCAGCACATGGCGAACCAACGCTGCCCGCATTTTCGCAAAGAAAAGAACAGCTGTCAGTGTGCCGAGGAACCTTGATGTGTGGATCTAGAGTGGTGATTCCACCCAAACTTCAGCATAAGGTGCTAAAGGAGCTTCACGAGGGGCATCTGGGCGGAGTGAAAATGAAGAACCTAGCAAGAGCGTTTGTGTGGTGGCCAGGTATTGATGGAGACATCGAAGAAATAACCAAGAGCTGTCTAGGATGCCAGAAGGTCCAAAACGCGCCACCACAAGCTCCTCTGCATCCATGGGAGTGGCCCTCATCTCCTTGGCAAAGGGTACACGTCGACTTTGCTGGTCCATTTATGGACTCAATGTTTCTAATCGCGGTGGATGCAAACTCCAAGTGGCCGGAGGTAATAAAGATGTCCTCCACCACCACGGAAAAAACCATCACAGTATTAAGGACCATATTTGCCAGGAATGGGCTACTGGAACAGATCTGTTCTGATAATGGACCACAATTTGTGTCCGAAGAATTCAGGAAGTTCTTAAAAAGGAATGGGGTCAAGCACTACACGTCAGCCCCATACCATCCCGCCACCAATGGATTAGCTGAAAGGTTTGTCCAAACCTTCAAGAAGGCCATAAAGGCCATGGGTAATGAAGACATCAACCTACAACATAAGGTAGATAACTTCTTGTTGGCGTACAGGAATGCAACACACGCGATCACAAACCAAACTCCCGCCATGATGTTTTTCAATAGAAGACTAAGATGCCGGCTGGATTTGATTAAGCCAAACGTCAGGAGGGACGTAGAGAACCAGCAATTTCAGGGCATGAATGAAAGGCCAACTAGATCCTTTCAGATAGGTCAACAAGTTTTGGCCCGGGACTACCGTACCGAGAAATGGCAGCCTGGAACTATTGGGAAAAGGCTAGGGCCGCTGATGTATACCGTGGACATTGGTGACAGCATAATAAGGCGCCATGTTGACCAGATCAAAGGGTCATCCACAAAGGACCAACCTACTCCACAACCTTACACGGCTAATGTTGAAGCAGAGATACCCAGAGCACCTACCTCCGATCTGGTAATACTGGAATCAGATGAACCTGACACTGTCCTTCAAGCCGAATCGACCTTGCCAGAAGAACCTACTACCCCGCCGAAAGCTACTACACCACCGAGGCGTTATCTGGACAGAGTCAGGAAGCCTCCAGAGAGACTGAATCTGTGAACTGTTTTGCATAAGTTGTATATATGTTATGATGTTATGTTAATGGGGAATAAGTATGTTGTAAGCTAAAAAGGGAGGATTGTAGTGTATGTAACTGTTCTACCTTTAAGAGAACTATTGTATGTAACCGTCCACCTTTAAGAGAACTATTTTAGGTGTGGCACTACTTTATCTTGGCTGCTGTATACTGTAATACCGACGGTGACCACACCGGTATATAAGTGCTGTGTCAGGATTTATTGGGCAGATTCGCCCTGACCTTCGAATAGTAAAGTCCTGTTAAAGTTACTCTTGTAGTCTGTGTATTAATTCGCCATAATACCTACAGACTTTACACTACAGGACCACTTAAACCCCATACCGCTGCTGATAGCAGAAAGATTTAAGTTCCACAAAAGGAACCAGCATAAAGATGAAAGTAATGCTGAGTACTTGACGGAACTGCGCAAGCTATCGAAACATTGCCAGTTTGGAGTGGGACTAGCAGATACGTTAAGGGACAAGTTTGTGTGTGGGCTTCAAAGTGAAGGAACCCAGAAACGGCTTCTATCAGAAAAGGATCTTACGCTGGACAAGGCTTTCAGCATGGCAGTATCACACGAAGCAGCCGCAAGGGGCGCGGCAGAGATACAACGGAGAACGCAAGAATGTGGCACCAATGAAATGTCATATGGAGCAGGGAAGTGTTATCGCTGCGGCAGAACAACACACGACCAGAAGGATTGTTGGTTCAAGGACCAAGTGTGCAGACAGTGTGGAAAAGCAGGACACATAGCAAGAGTCTGCAGGTCAGTGAAGAAAACCAGCAGCAAGAAATCTCCACAGGAGAAGTACAAAAAGGTACATAAGGTGATGGACAGTAGTTCAGACGAACAGAAAAGTGATACAGACTCCGGAAGCAAGGAGCTGGGTTGTCTGAAACTACATAAGGTAATCAAAATGGAGGATCACCAGACTATCTGGGTCTCACTCAAGATAGACGGAGTGAAAATGGAATTGGACACTGGATCAGCCCTAACAGTCATAAATGAAAGGGACTACAAGCAGCTATTTTCACATATACCCTTGAAAGCTACAGAGATTGTCTTGAAGACATACACGGGGCAAAAAGTCTACCCCAAAGGAAAAATAAGGGTGAAAGTGATATACAAAGGCCAGGAAATACCTAAAATGGACCTATATGTATTGCCAGATGGAGGACCACCACTACTAGGACGTGAATGGATCCGGAAGATACAATTAGATTGGCATTCCATACAGGCACTGAAGGTTGAGGACAAAAAGGATGACGACGTCACACCTGGACGACTGTCAAAAATGCTAACTGACGCACAAGAAGTGTTCCAGGAGGGACTCGGAACACTAAAAGGCATAACAGCAATGATTAAAATAGAGGAAAATGCAAGCCCAAAGTTTTTTAAGGCCAGCCGTCGAAGCAGAGCTGGAAGGGTTGGAACATTCAGGAGTACTGTCCAAAGTAGGCTGGAGTGAGTGGGCTACACCCATCGTTCCTGTAATGAAGAGGTCGTTGAGTTTAAGCAGACTTTGCTAAGTGGCAGAAAAAGTCTTTTAAGTGCATTTACTGAATTTTAGTGAGTAAATAAGTGAATTATTTGAAGTAAGTTTAATTTTTTAGAGTAAATTAAGCTGTTGGGGAGTTGAAACCGGAAGTAGAATCCGGGTATAAAAAGGGGCGGGCTTAGTGCGGTAGCGCTGAGTGCGGTCGCATTGAGTGTAAGTAGAGTTTGGTAAGTGGCAGAGTTCGGGCAAGTGGGAGGTGAGGGGGTGCTTGTTGCTCTGTTTTGCTTTCTCTCTCAGGCTAATCCAACACTGCGGACATGGAGCAGTGAGACAATTCAACCGGATAGGTCCCCCAGACAGCTTCCACGAGGGAGGTTGGTGATCAACTGGTTGGTAGGTTCTCTTCCTTCTCTTCTATACCTTTAAGTTGGTAAGTCCTATTAAATAGTGGTGTAATATTATCATCTATATCGGGGCAGAGGGTCTTCATAACTAATAATAAGAAATGTAATTAATTACACAGATATGGGTGAACAGGTGATGTGTCACTGTTGCGAAATGTGGGAGCTGGTGGACCCCATTGAGGCGCACGGTGATTACATTTGCGATAAATGTTTGCTGCTAGAGGAACTCAAGCTCCATCTTAAAGAGCTTGAGACCGAGCTTCAGACACTGCGACACATCAGGGAGGGGGAGATGTTCCTGGACTCTATGTATCAGGAGGTGGTCACACCTATGAAATTAATTACTGCAGATGTAGTCCGTGGTCAGGGACAGGATTGTGTGACTACGAGTGAGGAAGGTACAAGGATCCAGGATGTAGTGTTGAAGGAGCCACAGCCCTTGCTGTTGTCAAGCAGGATTGAGGTTCTTACTCCCTGTGAGGGCAGGAGCAGGGACTGCAGGGAGGATGAGCAACCTGGCCACAGCACCGTGGTGCAGGGGGCCATTCAAGTGGAGGGAGTAAAAAGAAATGTTGTAGTGGTAGGGGATAGTATCATTAGGGGGATAGATAGGGTTCTCTGCAGTCAAGAGCGGGAGTCCCAAAGGCTGTGTTGCCTGCCCGGTGCCAGGGTTAAGGACATCTCTTCTGGGCTGGAAAGAAGCTTGGAGTGGGAGGGGGAGGATCCAGTTGTCGTGGTCCATGTTGGTACAAATGACGTAGATAGGACAAGGAAGAAGGTTCTGTTAAAGGAGTATGAGCAGCTAGGGGTCAAATTAAAAAACAGAACCTCAAGGGTAATAATCTCTGGGTTATTACCTGAGCCACGAGTGAATTTGGCTAGGATAAATAAAATTAAAGAGTTAAATGCGTAGCTCAAAGACTGGTGTGGGAGAAATGGGTTTTGCTTCTTGGGACACTGGCACCAGTACTGGGACAGGAGGGAGCTGTTCCGTTGGGATGGACTCCACTTGGCCAGTGCTGGGACTAGAGTCCTGGCGAATCATATAACTAGGGCTGTAGAGAGGGCTTTAAACTAATTAGTGGTGGGGAAGTTTCTAGAGAGCAAATAACAGAAATGACAACGGAGAAGGTCTTAGACTTAGGTAGCAGTGGGGAAATTAAAAAACAGAATGTGTCAGGAAGGGACAGAAGGTATGGAGTAAAAGGTAAAGCAGTAAAAGGGGAAAAAACAGGAACTAAGTGTCACAAAACATATTTGAAAGTTCTTTATCTGAATGCACGTAGCATTCGTAACAAAATGAATGAGTTAACAGCACAAATAACTACATATGGGTATGATCTTGTGGCCATTGCAGAAACATGGCTGCAGGGTGACCATGACTGGGAATTAAACATACCAGGTTATTTAACAATCAGGAAGGACAGGCAGGAAGGGAGGGGAGGTGGGCTGGCGATGTTAATAAAGGAAGGAATCACTATAATACAGAGAAATTATATTGGGTCAAAGGAGCAGGATAGTGAAACAGTTTGGGTAGAGATAAGGAATAATAAGGGGAAAAAAACATTAGTGGGCGCAGTCTATAGGCCTCCGAACAGTTGCAACTCTGTTGGATGGAGTATTAATCAGGAAATAGTTGAGGCTTGTAATAAGGTAACAGCTATGATTATGGGGGATTTTAACTATCATATTAACTGGACAAATCAAACTGGGCAGAGCAGCCTTGAGGATGAGTTCATTGAGTGTATTAGGGATGGGTTTCTTGAGCAGTATGTAACTGAACCGACCAGGGGGCAAGCAACCTTAGATTTGGTCCTGTGTAATGAGACAGGATTAATTAAAAATGTCCTAGTAAAGAATCCCCTTGGAGGGAGTGACCATAACATGGTTGAATTCTACTACGTCCGTGAATAATTGAGACACGGACAGCAGGAGTGGAACAAAATAAGTCTTTACTGATGGAAGTCAATAGTGAAACTGAAACAACCGAGGCTCACTAGCGCCTTTTATACAGGGGTGGTCACTGCCAGTACTGCAGTCTGAGACCAGTTATTCTCTTAAAGGTACATACACAACAATTCCTCCCCTTTTAGATAAACAGTACATAACATTCATTTAACAACTAAATGATAACTAATTACAATCACAATTATGGTTGCTAGATACATTGGTTAAGTTTAAGCAATTATAAGTTCAGTCTTTGAGGAGGCTTCCTGATTCTGTCTAGATAACGCCTCTTTGGGGTATCAGGTTCTTCTGGCAATGTTGAGTCGGGATCAATGTCGTTGTTTGGTTCATCTGCTTCCAATATTACCGGTTCTGCGGTAGCTGCAATTGGAACGTCGATTTCATTACCAGGTGTATCAGATCGTGGTGTGGAGTTGACGTTTTCCAGTGACTCTAGAATCTGGTCAGCATGGCATCTTACAATGCTCTCCCCAACATCCACGGTATACATGAGAGGTCCTTGTCGTGTACAAATCGTTCCTGGCTGCCATTTCTCAGTGCGGTAGTCCCGGGCCAAAACTGGTTGACCTATCTTAAAACTCCTGGTCGGCCTTTCATTCATATTCTGAAACTGTCTGTTCTCCACTTCTCTTCGGACGTTTGGCTTCACCAAATCCAAGCGGCATCGTAGTCTTCGATTGAAGAACGTCATGGCTGGAGTTTGGTTGGTAACCGCATGTGTCGCATTCCGGTAGGCAAACAAGAAGTTGTCCACCTTGTGTTGTAGGGGTATATCTTCATTACACATTGCCTTGATAGCCTTCTTGAATGTTTGGACAAACCTCTCGGCCAATCCATTAGTGGCTGGGTGATATGGGGCAGATGTGTAATGCTTCACACCATTGTTATTTAAGAACCTCCGGAACTCTTCAGACACAAACTGTGGTCCATTGTCAGAGCAAATCTGTTCAGGCAGCCCATTCCTGGCGAATATGGTTCGTAAAATTGTGATAGTTTTTTCTGTGGTGGTTGAGGACATTTTTATTACCTCTGGCCACTTTGAATGTGCATCCGCCGCAATTAAAAACATCGAGTCCATGAAGGGACCAGCAAAATCAATGTGCACCCTTTGCTATGGAGATGAGGGCCACTCCCATGGATGCAGAGGAGCTTGTGGTGGGGCGTTTTGGACCTTCTGGCATCCTGCACAGCTCTTGGTCATCTCTTCGATTTCTCTATCGATTCCCGGCCACCACACAAACGCTCTGGCTAAGTTCTTCATTTTTACCCTACCCAGATGACCCTCATGAAGCTCATTGAGCATTCTATCCGTCAACTTAGGTGAATTACTACTCTGGATCCACACATCAAGGTTCCTCTGCACACTGACAGCTGTTCTCTTCTCGGCGAGAATGCTGGCAGCAGTGGTTCGCCATGTGCTGGCCATCCCTTCACTGTTAAATCATAGACCCGTGATAGTGTCGGGTCATTCCGTGTTTCCTTTTCTATGTTTGCATTCATCACAGGGAGACATTCGACTATGGTCGAGTGGAACAACTCCATTGGATCCACTGCAAGGTCTTCTACTTCCACCGTCGGCAACGGTAGGCGTGACAATCCATCAGCATTTCAATGCTGTTTAGTTCCTTTGTACTCAATGTCATATTGGTGTGCCCCTAGGAAAAGGAACCATCTCTGCAGCCGTTGTGCTGTCATTATCGGTACGCCCTTCTGAGGGTTGAAAATGGAGACAAGAGGTTGATGATCGGTGAGTAGAGTAAATTTTTGACGGTGCAGGTAGTGATTGAACTTCTTCACCCCCCACACTAGGCTGAGGGCCTCTCTGTCAATCTGGGCGTAGTTATGCTCAGCAGAAGTTAACGAGCGTGACGCAAAAGCTATCGGCCTCTCTAAACCATCAAGGAATTTATGTGACAGTACCGCCCCAATGCCGTTGGGAGACGCATCACACGCCAGTCTGATCGGCAGTGCTGGGTTGTAATGAGCCAATACTTCCCTTGAAGTGATTAAGTCCTTACTCTTCTGAAAGGCACGCTTACAATCATCGCTCCATTTCCATGCTACCCCCGTTCATAGTAGGGCGTTCAGTGGGTGCAGAATTGTCGACAAATTTGGCAAAAACTTATGATAATAATTCACCAATCCGAGGAATGACCTCAGTTGCGACACATTTTCAGGCGCTGGGGCCTTAACAACCGCTTCAATTTTGTCAGGGGACTTATGTAACCCTTCTTCATCAATCACGTGGCCACAATACGATATCTGTTTCTTAAAAAATTCGCACTTGGGGCGGTTGGCTCGCAGCCCATGTTCCCGTAGTCTAGTGAGCACCTGTTCTAGGTTGTTAAGGTGTTCACTGTCATCTTCACCTGTCACAAGGATGTCGTCCAAGTAACACTGAGTCCCCGGAATCCCTTGCAGGACTTGTTCCATCGCTCTTTGCCATATCGCCGGAGCCGATACTACTCCGAATACCAATCGATGATACTGGTAAAGACCATTGTGAGTGTTTATCGTGAGATACTTCCTAGAGGACTCTTCAACCTCCATCTGCAAATATGCTTGTGCTAGGTCAATTTTTGTAAAACGCTTCCCTCCAGACAGTGAGTCGAAGATGTCTTCTATCCTTGGAAGAGGATATTGTACTGTGTGAAGGACTGGGTTCACCGTCACCTTGAAATCCCCAAAGATGCGAATCTTCCTTGGCTCCCCGGACTTGTTGCTTAATGTTTTCTTCATGACAGGAACAATGGGTGTCGCCCACTCACTCCAGTCGACCTTAGACAACACGCCTGCCTTCTCCAGATTCTCCAGCTCTGCCTCGACGGCTGGGCGAATTGCATATGGTACCGGACTTGCTTTGAAAAACTTGGGAACTGCATTCTCTTCTATTTTTATCGAGGCGGTTACGCCTTTAAGCGTGCCCAGTTCTTGTTGAAATACCTCTTTGGCGTTAGCTAAGATTGTTGACAATCGTCCAGGAGTGACGTCTTCATCTTTTTTACCGTCCACCGTCATTGCATGAATGGAGTGCCAATCTAAGCTTATCTTCCTGATCCATTCCCGTCCCAATAACGGTGGTCCACCATTTGGCAGTATGTAGAGATACAATTTCCGTATTTTCTTGCCGTTGTATTCGACAGGCACCCTTATTTTTCCTCTGGGGTATACTTTTTTCCCCGTATATGTCGTCAAGACAATGGATGTCTCTCTCAAGGGTATGTGTGAAAAAAGCCGCCCGTAGTTTCGTCGATTCATGACGGTTAGCGCTGATCCTGTATCCAATTCCATTTTAACTTGGGACCCTGCTATCGTGAGGGTGACCCAAATGGTTCGGTGATCCTCTTTTGCGATTATATTGTGAAGTTTGAGACAGCTTAGTCTCCTGTTCCCGGATTCACTATCGCTCATCTGGTCTTCGGAACTAATGTCCGTCATCCTTTGTACTTTCTTGTACGGTTCCTTAGTAGCCTTTTTGTTGTCGCTGGTCTTCTTCCCAGACCTGCAAACTCGTGCAATGTGTCCCATCTTCCCGCATTGTCTGCATATTTTCTCTTTGGACCAGCAGTCCTTCTGGTCATGGTTAGTTCTGCCGCAGTGATAACATTTTGCAAATCCCCGTGCCATTTCGTGGGTGCCGTATTCCTGTGGTTTTTGTTGAATTTCTGCAGCTCCCCTGGCTGCTGCTTCATACGATACTGCCACGCTGAAAGCCTTATCTAGCGTCAGCTCTTTCTCTGAGAATAACTTCTTCTGTGTTCCTTTACTCAGGAGTCCACAGACAAATTTGTCCCGTAGGGTATCTGCCAGTCCTGCTCCAAACTGGCAGTGCTTTGATAGCTTGCGTAGTTCCGTAAGGTACTCAGCATTGCTCTCATCTTTGTGCTGAGTTCTCCTGTGGAATTTAAATCTTTCTGCTATCAACAGCGTTGCAGGGTTTAGGTGTTCCTGTAGGACAGCAACAATTTCATTAAAACTCTTCGCCTTCGGTTTGGCTGGAGTAATCAGGTCCCGCAATAGGCCGTACGTTCTAGCGCCCATTAAGTTTAGCAACATCGATGCCTTTTTATCCTCCGCTATTTCGTTTGCCTCGAAATATACCTCGACTCTTTCCACATACGTGGTCCAGTCCTCTATTGTATTATCAAAAGCAGTGATGCAGCCAGTCTTCGGCATCTTGCAAATCTAAATGGCGCCTCCCGCGCTTTGCCTTCTTCCCTGATTTAACAAAATGGTGCCTCCTGTGCTTTGCCTTCTTCCCTGCTGATTAAGATGGCACCTCCCGCGCTTTGCCTTCTTCCCCGCTGTTGTTAGCGCTGCTTTCCGCGGTTTCTTGCGCGTTTAATATTTAAAAAAAATAAATTATTTTCCCGTCGTGGAACAACCCTGTGGGACTCTTGCCTCCCTCTTCGCGGGTCTATACGCAGCCCGGCTTCACAGCACCGGCCGCGCCCTGTGTGCTCCACCCTCTCTCTCGCTTCTTCCCGACAACGCTGCTCGGCCCCGTTGCAAACCACCCGCTCGAGTTCGCGACCGCCGCAGCCCAGGAAGGATCAGTGCACTACCTGCCACCAGCCCGATTAGCTGAAGCACCGTCGACAGCAACCAGGCCCGCTTCCGACAGCTTCTCCAGCAATCTTCAACTCCGCAACACAGGGCGGATGCCCACGGTCGATGCCCGTTTCTACTGCTTCTTACTTTCTTTTCATTCTGCCCTCGACCTCTGCTCACTTTGCTGTAGGAATGGATCCCAGGAGGTGGTGCAGACTGTAGGTAGGTTCGTATCTGCTCGCCGCCAGTATTACGTCTGTGAATAATTGAGACACGGACAGCAGGAGTGGAACAAAATAAGTCTTTTCTGATGGAAGTCAATAGTGAAACTGAAACAACCGAGGCTCACTAGCACCTTTTATACAGGGGTGGTCACTGCCGGTTCTGCAGTCTGAGACCAGTTATTCTCTTAAAGGTACATACAGAACAAATTCCATATTCAAGTAGAGGCTAAGAAGGTTGGATCTCAAACAAGCGTGCTGAGTTTGAATAAAGGAGACTGTGAAGGTATGAGAGCGGAATTGATTAGAGTGGACTGGGAAAATAGATTAAAGGGCAAGACGGTACATGATCACTGGTGTACATTTAAGGAGTTATTTTACAACTTCCAAAAAAAATATATTCCACTGAGGAAAAAAGGGTGTAAAAGAAAAGATAGCCATCCGTGGCTAAGTAAAGTAAAGTAAAGTAAAGTAATTAAGGATAGTATCCGACTAAAAACAAGGGAAGATAGAAGATTGGGAAGTCTTTAAAAGACGGCAAAAAATAACTAAAAGATTGATTAAGAAAGGGAAGATAGATTATGAAAGTAAATTAGCAAAAAATATAAAAACGGATAGCAAAAGTTTCTATAGTTATATAAAAAGAAAAAGGGTGGCTAAAGTAAATGTTGGTCCCTTAGAGGATGAGACTGGGAAATTAATGGTGGGAAACATGGAGATGGCAATAATGCTGAACAAATATTTTGTATCAGTCTTTACGGTAGAGGACACTAAGAATATCCCAACACTGGCTCTAGGGGGAGAGGAGATAAATATGATTAAAAAAGGAAGTGGTACTTGGTAAAATAATGGGACTTAAGCCGGATAAATCCCCTGGACCTGATGGCTTACATCCTAGGGTCTTGAGGGAAGTGATGGTAGGGATTGTGGATGCATTGGTAATAATTTTCCAAAACTCCCTGGACTCAGCAAAGGTCCCGGCAAATTGGAAAACTGCTAATGTAACACCCTTATTTAAAAAGGGTAGTAGGCAGAAGGCTGGAAACTATAGACCTGTTAGCATAACATCTGTGGTTGGTAAAATGTTAGAGTCCATTATTAAGGAGACAGTAACGGGACATTTGGATAAACATAATTTAATAGGACAAACTCAGCATGGTTTCATGAAGGGGAAGTCATGTTTGACAAATTTGCTTGAGTTCTTTGAGGAAGTAACATACAGGGTGGATAAAGGAGAACCAGTGGACGTAGTGTATTTAGACTTCCAAAAGGCATTTGACAAGGTGCCACACAAAAGATTATTGCTCAAGATAAAAAATCATGAGATTGGGGGTAATATTCTGGCGTGGGTGGAGGATTGGCTATCTAACAGAAGGCAGAGAGTTGGGATAAATGGTTCATTCTCAGACTGGCAATCAGTAACTAGTGGCGTTCCGCAGGGGTCGGTGCTGGGTCCCCAACTCTTTACAATCTATATTAACGATTTGGAGGAGGCGACCGAGTGTAACATATCAAAGTTTGCAGATGATACAAAGATGGGAGGGAAAGTAGTGAGTGAGGAGGACATAAAAAACCTGCAAAGTGACATAGACAGGCTAAGTAAGTGGGCAGAGATTTGGCAGATGGAATACAATACTGGGAAGTGTGAGGTTATGCACTTTGACAGGAAAAATCATAGAGCAAGTTATTATCTTAATGGCAAGAAACTGGAATGTACTGTAGTACAAAGGGATCTGGGGGTCCTGGTGCACGAAACTCAAAAAGTTAGTATGCAGGTGCAGCAAGTGATCAAGAAGGCCAATGGAATGTTGGCTTTTATTGCTAGGGGGATAGAATATAAAAACAGGGAGGTATTGCTGCAGTTATACAAGGTATTGGTGAGACCGCACCTGGAATACTGCATACAGTTTTGGTGTCCATACTTAAGAAAATACATACTTGCTCTCGAGTCAGTACAAAGAAGGTTCATTCGGTTAAACCCGGGGATGAGGGGATGGACATATGAGGAGAGGTTGAGTAGATTGGGACTCTACTCATTGGAGTTCAGAAGAATGAGAGGCAATCTTATTGAAACATATAAGATTGTGAAGGGGCTTGATCGGGTGGATGCGGTGAGGATGTTCCCAATGATGGGTGAAACTAGAACTAGGGGGCATAATCTTAAAATAAGGGGCTGCTCTTTTAAAACTGAGATGAGGAGAAACTTCTTCACTCAGAGGGTGGTAGGTTTGTGGAATTTGCTGCCCCAGAAAGCTGTGGAAGCTACATCATTAAATAAATTTAAAACAGAAATAGATAGTTTCCTAGAAGTAAAGGGAATTAAGGGTTACGGGGAGCGGGCAGGAAATTGGACATGAGTCTCGGTTCGGAATGGTCATGGCCCTGTGGGTAGTGGAGCGGGCCCAGGGGCCGTGTAGCCTGGTTCTGTTCCTACTTCTTGTGTTCTAATTCTGTGTTAGATTTCAGGAGATGGTTTTATTCCTGTTCCTGGCTGGGGTGGAGATCGCCTTTACAGAAGGTAAGTACTGTAGAAAATATAGGGACAGAGTGATCTCCTGGAAGAGTTTTGATCGCCTAGATGGGTCGGAGAGGAATTTCCCAGATTTTTTCTCCCAAATTGGCCATTGGGTTTTTTATCTGGTTTTTCGCCTCTCCCGGGAGATCACATGGGTTCGGGTGGGATGGAGAGTGATAGAAGTTTTGAGGTTAGGATCAGATCAGCCATCATCTTATTGAATGGTGGAACAGGCTCGAGGGGCCGATTGGCCTACTCCTGCTCCTATTTCTTATGTTCTTATGTTCTTCATACGCCTGGGGAAACAAAGAAGGTTCGCATCTGTGGGGATTTTAAGGTGACAGTGAACCCAGTCCTTCACACGGTACAATATCCACGTCCACGGATTGAGGATATTTTCGCCTCGCTATCTGGAGGTAAACGCTTCACCAAAATTGATCTGGCCCAGGCGTACTTGCAAATGGAGGTAGAAGAAGCCTCGAAACAATACCTCATGATCAACACTCATAAAGGTCTCTACCAATACAACCGGCTGGTGTTCGGGGTAGCATCGGCTCCGGCTATTTGGCAAAGGGCAATGGATCAAGTCCTGCAAAGGATTCCAGGGGCCCAGTGTTATTTGGACGACATCCTGGTCATGGGCGAAAATGACAGTGATCACCTCGGCAACCTGGAGAAGGTGCTCACTAGATTAAAGGAATATGGGCTACGAGCTAATCGCCACAAGTGCGAGTTTTTTCAAAAGCAGATCTCATATTGTGGCCACGTTATTGATGAAGAGAGGTTACATAAGTCCCCTGAAAAGATTGAGGCAGTAGTCAAGGCTCCAGCACCAGAAAATGTGTCACAACTGAGGTCGTTCCTCGGGCTGGTGAACTACTACCATAAGTTCTTACCAAATTTGTCTACAGTATTACACCCACTGAACACCCTACTGCAAACGGGGGTACCATGGAAGTGGAATGACGAATGTAAACGAGCTTTCCAGAAGTGCAAAGAATTGATCACATCAAAAGAGGTGTTGGCCCATTTCAACCGAGCACTACCAATTCGGTTGGCATGTGATGCATCACCCTATGGTATTGGAGCGGTGCTGTCGCACAAATTCCCAGACGGGTAGGAGAGGCCAGTAGCCTTTGTGTCTCGGTCACTAACCTCTGCCGAGCGCAACTACGCCCAGATCGACAGGGAGGCCCTCAGCCTAGTATGGGGAGTAAAAAAATTCAACCACTATCTGCATGGGCAGAAGTTCACCTTGCTGACTGACCACCAACCACTTGTCTCCATCTTTAATCCAAAGAAGGGCGTTCCGGTGATGACTGCACAACGGTTACAAAGATGGTCCCTTTTTCTAGGGGTGAACCAATATGAAATAGAATATAAAGGCACGAAACAGCATGGAAACGCTGATGGGCTATCACGCTTGCCACTGCCTACTGTGGAGGAAGCACCAGCAGTGGACCCTATCGAGATATTTTATTCGCCAATAATTGAACGATTGCCAGTAACTAACGTAGGAGACCCGCAATGATCCGACACTGTCTCGGGTATATGATTTGACGGTGAGGGGATGGCCAACACATGGCGACTCACTGTTGCCAGCATTCTCATCCAGAAGAGAACAGCTGTCAGTATGCCAGGGGACAGTGATGTGTGGATCCCGAGTGGTAATTCCACCCAAGTTAAGGGAGAGAGTGCTCAATGAGCTTCACGAAGGTCATCTGGGAGGGATGAAAATGAAAAGCCTTGCTAGGGCTTATGTGTGGTGGCCGGGGATTAATCAACAAATCGAGGACCTAACCAAGAGCTGCTCAGGATGCTAGAAGGTCCAAAATGCACCACCACATGCCCCTCTACACCCATGGGAGTGGCCCTCCTCTCCATGGCAACGGGTGCATATTGATTTTGCTGGTCCATTCATGGACTCAATGTCCTTAATAGCAGTGGATGCGCACTCGAAATGGCCTGAGGTGATAAAAATGTCCTCAACCACTACAGAGAAAATGATTGCAGTCCTATGGAGCATATTTGCCAGGAACAGCTTGCCAGAGCAGATTTGCTCTGATAATGGACCACAGATGTGTCCGAAGATTTTCGGAAATTTATGAGAAGGAATGGGGTAAGGCATTACACATCCGCCCCGTATTATCCAGCCACAAATGGATTGGCTGAGAGGTTCGTATAAACCTTTAAAAAGGCGATAAAGGCCATGTGTGATGATGAAATTCCACTACAGCATAAGGTGGACAATTTCTTGTTAGCCTACAGAAATGCGACACATGCAGTTACCAACCAGGCCCTGGCCATGATGTTCTTTAACCGAAGGTTGAGATCTCATCTGGATTTGCTCAGACCAAATGTGCGAAGAAATGTTGAGGATAAACAATTCCAGCACATCAATGAGAAGCCGACAAGGAGCTTCAATGTAGGACAACCAGTCTTGGCCCGTGACTGCCGAACAGAGAAATGGCAACCCGGAACGATATGCACACGGCAGGGGCCATTAATGTACACAGTGGATGTCGGGGAGAACATTGTGAGATGCCACGTCGACCAGATCTTAGCGTCACAGGAATGATTCAACCCCATGTCTCGCGTACCTGGGGATGAAGCCGACATACCGGTAGCATCTACCTCAGAAACAGTAGCAGTGGAAGCTGATGAACTAACCGACGAAAAGGGGCCAAAATCACCTCCGCACCAAGAACAAGAACCTCAGGAAAGGCGCTATCCAGAAAGGATCAGGAAGCCGCCCCAAAGACTGAATCTATAAATGGACTATTTCTGTTAAATGTGCATGTTAAAGTGTTAATTGTTATTTGAATATTATGGGTACTGCTAATCTAAAAGGGGAGGAATTGTAGTGTATGTACCTTTAAGAGAGAACTACTTTTACAGCTCCTGTATTCTGTAGTACCAGCAGTGACAACACCTGTATATAAGCCTTGAGCATGCCTCTGTACTGTCAGTCTTGAGACTACCCTACTCCAGTAAACACCTGTTGATTGTTAAGTTACAGCCTCCGTGTAGTTATTGGAAAACATCACACTTTAAAAATCACGGATCCAACAGAGTTCAGCACATGAGTGCAAAAGACAAGACTGAAGCATTTGCAACCATCTTCAGCCAGAAGTGTCGAGTGGATGATCCATATCGGCCTCCTCCCGAGGTCCCCACCATCACAGCAGCCAGTCTTCAGCCAATTCGATTCACTCCACATGATATCAAGGAATGGCTGAGCGCACTGGATACAGCAAAGGCTATGGGCCTCGACAACATCCCGGCTATCGTGCTGAAGACTTGTGCTCCAGAACTAGCCGCGCCTCTAGCCAAGCTGTTCCAGTACAGCTACAACAGTGGCATCTATCCGACAATGTGGAAAACTGCCCAGGTATGTCCTGTCCACAAAAAGCAGGACAAATCCAATCCGTCAATTACCGCCCCATCAGTCTACTCTCAATCATCAGCAAAGTGATGGAAGGTGTCATTGACAGTGCTATCAAGCAGCACTTACTCACCAATAACCTGCTCACTGATGCCCAGTTTGGGTTCCGCCAAGACCACTCAGCTCCCGACCTCATTACAGCTTTTGTCCAAACATGGACAAAGGAGCTGCATTCCAGAGGTGAGGTGAAAGTGACTGCCCTTGACATCAAGACAACATTTGACCGAGTGTGGCATCAAGGAGCCCTAGTAAAACTGAATTCAATGGGAATCAGGGGGAAAATGCTCCACTGGCTGGAGTCATACCTAGCACAAAGGAAGATCATCAGGCCAATCAGCACAGCCCCAGGACATCGCTGCAGGAGCTCCTGAGGGCAGTGTCCTAGGCCCAAACATCTTCAGCTGCTTCATCAATGACCTTCCCTCCATCATATGCTCAGACATGGGGATGTTCGCTGACAACTGCACAGTGTTCAGTACAATTTACAACTGCTGAGATAATGAAGCAGTCCATGTCCGCATGCAGCAAGACCTGGACGACATTCAGGCTTGGGCTGAGATGTGGCAAGTAATATTCGTGCCACACAAGTGCCAGGCAACGACTATCTCCAACAAGCGAGAGTCTATCCATTGACCCTTAACATTCAATGGCATCTACAAGGCACAAGTCAGGAGTGATGGAATACTCTCCACTTGCCTTATTGAGTGCAGCTCCAACAAAACTCAAGAAGCTCGACACTATCCAGAATAAAGCCTACTTGATTGGCACTCCATCCACTACCTTAAACATTTACCTCTTCCACCACCGGTGCACCATGGCTGCAGTGTGCACCATCTACAAGATGCATTGCAACAACTCGCCGAAACTTCGTCGACTGCACCTCCCAAACCCGTGAGCTCTACCACCTGGAAGGACAAGGGCAGAAGATGAATGGGAACACCATCACCTGCAAGTATCCCTCCAAGTTACACACCATCCTGACTTGGAAATATATCACCGTTCCGTCCTCGTTGCTGGGTCAAAATCCTTGAACTCCCTCCCTAATAGCACTATGGGAGTACTTTCACATCAAGGACTGTAGCGGTTCAAGAACACGACCCACCACCACCTTCTCAAGAGCAATTAGGGATGGGCAATAAATACTGGTCTTGCCAGTGATCCCCACATCCCTCGAACGAGTAAAAAAAAGAACACCTGCCATTACATTTACTCAGAGGTCTGTTCTTTCCTCGTCGCAGGAGAAGAGAGTGCAGAACATGAGGGAGAGGTGGAGAACCGGAAGTGGTCCTCCACAAATTGTGCAGTTGACAGCTGCAGAGGAGGAGGTGATGGAGATTAATGGCGTTTCGGCACCCCTGACTATCGGAGATGGGGAGATGGGGACCTCACAGCTACCAAGTGATGGAATTATATATAAGCGACCCACATGTCATACAACATTCAGTCATGTTAACTTGACTTCAGCAATGAGTGAAATATTGTTAATATCTTCATAAACATTCTTATCTTGCCAGTACTAATTCATATCTTTTCTCTCTGCCAGGGCCTTCACGTGTACAGCAGCAGTTGGTGGACCTCCTAGATGATGAATCCTCAGAGGAGCTGATTCCTTCTGCGGGTTCAACATCACAGGACTCATGCTTACCGGGCACCAGCTCAGATACTTGCACTTTGGTGGGCCTAGTTAGGCAGATAGTCGGGATTTCACCTGGTGACTCACAGTTCACAAGTGAGCAAGAGCAGACAGTGGTGGCAGAGACAGCTGTGGAGAGTCCGTGTAGGTGGGCACAGCCCTCTCCAAGCTCTGCTCAGCTGGACACAGATGCTGTACCCCGGGAGCCAATCATGAAAAGGATAATCATTGAGGGGCAGCAGAATATCTGCAACATACTGGCAGGCCTTCCACGCTCACTGTCTACGATTACAGAGAGAATGGAGGAGTGCACCTCAAGCATGAGCGGGTTGATGTTGCAGGGCAATTCAAGGATGTCTTCTTCCATGGTTAGATTGGCCTCCTCCGTGGAACAGCAATCGTGGCAATCAGTTGAGCCAACATGTCTGGCGCCTTGAAAAGGATGGCAGACACCTTAGCCGTGGCCATACAATGCCTCCCTGATCTGCTCCAAACTGTTCTCTAGCAGAGTGGTAGGAGTGAGTGGAGCAAGTGTCAGTCGGTGAACATTCAGGCAACAGTGATCAGAATATCATAAGTTTAGGTTAGCTATGGAAAAGGACAGGGAGAAATCTAGAGTAAAAATGTTTAACTGGGGGAATGCCAATTTCAGTGGGAAGAGAACGGATCTGGCCTAGGTAAACTGGAATCAAAGATTGGCAGGCAAAACTGTAGTGGAACAATGGGCTGCCTTTAAAGAGGAAATAGTTTGGGTACAGTCGAGAAACATTCACATGAAGGAGAAAGGTAAGTCAACTAAAGTCAGTGCTCCCTGGATGACGAAACAGATAGCCAATATGAGGAAGCAGAAAAAGAGCGTGTATGGCTGATGTCAGGTTGCAAATACATCTAAGAATCAGGCTATATATAGAAAGGTCAGAGGAGAAGTGAAAAAGAAAGTAAGAGGGGCAAAGGGAAGATATGAAAATAGAATGGCAGCCAACATAAAAGATAATCCAAATGTCTTCTATAGGCATATAAATAGTAAAAGGTTAGTAAGAGGAGGGGTGGGGCTGATTAGGGACCAAAAAGGAGACCCATGCATGGAGGCAGAGGGTATAGCTGAGGTACTAAATTAGTACTTTGCATCTGTCTTCACCAAGGAAGAGGATGCTGCCATAGACATAGTAAAAGAGATGGTAGTAGAGACACTTCATAGTATAAAAATTGAAGAAGAGGCATTAGAAAGGCTGGCTGTACTTAAAGTAGATAAATCACTAGGAGCAAATGGGATGCATCCTAGGATGCTGAGGGAATTGAGGGCAGAAATCACAGAGGTACTGGCCATAATATTCCAATCCTCCATAGATAGTGGTGCCAGATGACTGGAGAATTGCAAATGTTACAACATTGTTCAAAAAAGTGTGTAAAAATAAACCCAGCAACTACAGGCCAATCAGTTCAAGCTTGGTAGTGCAGAAGCTTTTAGAAACAGTAATCAGGGACAAAATCAACAGTCACTTGGATAGAGGTGGATTAACTAAGGAAAGCCAACACATGTTTGTTAAAGGCAAATCGTGTTTAACCAACTTGATTGAGTTTTTTGATGAGGTAATAGAAAGGGTTGATGAGGGTAATGCAGTTGACGTAGTGTACATGGATTTCCAAAAGGCGTTCGACAAAGTGCCACATAATAGGCTTGCCGGCAAAATTGAAGCCAATGGAATAAAAGGGACAGTGGCAGCCTAGATACAAAATTGGCTAAGTGACAGGAAACAGAGAGTAGTGGTGAATGGTTGTTTTTCAGACTGGAGGAAGGTATACAGTGGTGTTCCCCAGGGATCGGTTCTAGGACAACTGCTTTTCTTGATATATATTAATGACC
This sequence comes from Somniosus microcephalus, assembly GCF_052327205.1. NCBI lineage: Eukaryota > Metazoa > Chordata > Chondrichthyes > Squaliformes > Somniosidae > Somniosus > Somniosus microcephalus. Next base: position 225,257,702 of record NC_140991.1, read on the forward strand.
TGGACATGGGTGTACAGGGCACAATTTCAAAATTTGCAGATGACACAAAACTTGGAAGTATAGTGAACAGTGAGGAGCAGAGTGGTAGACTTCAGGAAGACATAGACAGGCTGGTGAAATGGGCAGACATATGGCAGTTGAAATTTAACGCAGAAAAGTGTGAAGTGATGCATTTTGGTAGAAAGAATGAGGAGAGCACATATAAACTAAATGGTATAATCCTAAAGGGGGTGCACGAACAGAGAGACCTGGGGAAAAACCCTCTTAGCTGCCTGTTAACTACCTATGAACAGGCAGTTAAGTGGCTATAATCCTCTTCCCGCCGCTAGGAGTCAGGTCCCTGTGCAAATCGGGGACCCAATCCCGGGTAGATTGGTTGGAGGTGGGTTGGGAGCGGGTTCGGGACCCGCTTCCATTCTTTTTGATTTTCCCAGCAGTTCCGCCTCCAACCCCGCCTCCTCAAGGCCAGTAAAATCCAGCTCTCTGTGTCTCAGGCACCGTAAACCAATCCTGAGATGTTCTGTAACTGCAATGTGCACCACTCATTTAACGTGCAGTTGTTGTGCGACCACGCCCAGTGCTTCCTGATGGTGAATGCCTGCTATCCTGGTAACAATCATGATGCCTTGATCCTGCGTCAGTCCGGTGTGCCAGCAATCTCCCAGGCACCATGTCAAACCTGAGGTGGCTGCTCGGTGACAAGGGTTATCCGCTCTACACCTGGCAGATGACTCCCCTCAGCAACCCCACCACTCGTGGGCAGGAATCATATAATGAGAGCCATGCTGCCATGAGGAAGCTTGGGGTGCTCAAGCAACAATTCTGCTGCCTTGACCACTCGGGAGGAGCTCTCCAGTACACGCCGGAGTGCGTGTCCCAATTCGTGGTGGTCTGCTGCATCCTCCACAACTTGTCCATCATAATGGTGCAGCCCTTTCCGCCACAGGTTCCACGACCACCTCAGGAAGAGGAGGAAAAGGAGCAGGAGGAGGAGGAAGGGAGGCTGCAGCCTTCAAATCCCTGGTGTGGACAGGCTGTCCGTGAGTGCATTATCAGACTCCAGTTCCCCTGAATGAAACCCCAGATGCCCATTGCTCAACACTTCCCCACCTTATCAACCCTCTGTCACGGAACATCTTGGCCACACTGCTGAAATGAAAACCACCACAAAACAAACATTCCAAACATAATTTATAAATTATTCATTCAAAAACTACATAACAAAGTCAATTAATCACCCTTATGCATTACCTTAGTGCCTGTCTTCCCTGTGCCTTGCCTATCCCAGTGCTCCTATGAAGTGTTACTGCAGTAGCTGCAGCATGGCTGATGGAAGGCTGCTGACTTTCCATGGGGGACACTGCAGGTGGCCTTGCACAATGAGCTTTGAGCAGCTCTTGGCCTAGAAAACTGCACCACCTTGGCATTAGTGGCAGCAGTCTGGGCTGGCTGAGTGACAGGCAACAGCAAGGGCACTGGCGGTGTGGCTGTGTTGGAAGTACGAATGCTGCCATCCTGAGAGAGGACAGCAGGTTTGAGCTCCACGGTGCCACTGCCACTCCCCTGAGGTGGCACCTCAACAACCTTAGTGATCTATTGGAGGACAGATTGCTGGACTGCTGTGAGACCCTGAAAGCCCCTTTGGACACTGGTAAACGCAAGCTGAGCCTGCATGAGAACAGTGAGCTTCCACTGCAGCACTCAGTCATTAGGTTGCTTCGCCTGTCATAGTTGGGTTCACAGGTGCTCTAATGGAGTTGCCCATCACTTCCATCCTGGAAATCATGGGCTCCAAGCTCTGCACAAAGCCATGCACAAGGTTGGAGCCAGACTTCTCCATCTTCCTTGACAGTGGCAAGTGGCTCTCTGGCAGGCCTGCCATTGCACCAAGCATTTCTGTGTGCTTGCCCATCACCCTTCCTCTGAAGGCCGCCACATCGTAGTCCTCATCTGAGCCCTGTGCAGCAGAACTCGTGTGCGAACTTACCCTCTGGGGAGCTGGCAACTGCGCTAGCCTTGCCCCTTGACCTGGTTGCAGCCCACTCGTGTCCGGTGACTCAACACTGCCTCTATACCACTCGCTAAAGTGCCATTTTCTGAGCTGGTACCTCGGAGTGTCAGGTCAAGTGACGGTGTCTCTTCTCTATCACTCTCCTCCTCTAGTTCTTCCTGCACAGGCTTGGCTGGTTGGAGTTCTTGGGTATCTGAAAGGAGAAAGGCACAAGGGTAGGGTTGTGCTGAGGGGAGGGAGGAAAGTACCATCCGCATGCTTACACCATCAGCAGCTTGTAAGTGAGAAGAGATTGTGGGATGAGGGGGACATGGGATGTGAGAAGAAGGATTAGATATGAGCATATAATCGTATTTAATGCTTTGAGACTTGCCAAACACCACAGCCTCAGTGACAGCCCCTTCAATGATATCCAGAACTGTCTCCTCCAGCTGGGTCAGGTTCTGCAGCTGTGCCTGCCCCCCACCTGTTAGCTCCTGCTGGTGCCTGTTATGAACTACCTTGGCCCGCAAGAGAAAAGGAAGTGTGCCAGTGAGTGTGGTGCAATGGGTTTGGGTGATGTGCCTGTCATGGCTGAATAGCTGGCATTGTGTGCAAGGTGTGAAATGTGAGTGTGAGACTTGCAATAGTGTTAAGTGCTTGAGGGTGAGGTGAAGCTATGATTGTGAGGTATGAGTCGTGATTGCTAGTGATTGTTGTTAGGTGAGTGATGGGGTGCGGCGCAAGGAGCAGTGGTGCAGTTGGTGGGATATGGCAACTGAAGATGTATTCACTGATGTTGACCACTCATGTGAGGTCATTAAACTTCTTCCGGCAATGGATCCAAGTCCTGGGGGAAAGACTGGTGGCACGGACCGCTTTAGCAATCTGCTCCCACTGCCTTCGTAAAGTCTGTCTGGAGGGCCTCCTGGCACCCTGCGGGTAGGGGAGCTGTCTCCTCCTATTGACCCCCTGCACCAAGTGCTGTGCTGTGTCTGAGAACCAGCATGCCCTTACTCTGCCCTGTTGCGCCATTAGAACCGTCCCCTTTTCTTAGCTCCATTAAGAATGAGGTGCTTCTTTCAGAAAGCACCTCCCCTTTTAGAAGTGTAGACATTGCTTCGCTCTGCAGGCAACCTTTAAATAGCGATCACACTTCCCATGAAATTGGGACCCCTGATGATATTGAGTCAACCAGCAGCACATTCAGCGCTGGGCTCAGCACTTCAATCATGGTAATTAGTAGGCAGCATGAATTTCGTGTGCTGCCTTCATTACTTTCAACGGGTGCGATCCCTGCACCTGTTTTTGGGCCTTATTGAATTTAGGCCCCAGCATCTTTCAGAAGATGCGTTAACTCAAAGTTCTGTCTGCCTGTTCAAATGGGAGTAAAAGAATCCAAGGCACTATTTAAAGCAGAACAGGGAATTTCCCTTAGGGTTCTGACCAACATTAATCCTTCAACCAACATCACCAAAATAGATTAACTGGCGGTTCATCTTATTTGCTGTTTGAGGGACCTTGCTGTGTGCAAATTGGCTGTCTTTTATGCTTACATAAAAACAATTATTACACTTCAAAAAGTAATTAATTGACGGTGCAGCACCTTGGGACATCTTGAGGATGTGGTAAGATTCTATATAAATGCAATTTCTTTTTTTATGTTTGTGCAAATTTTAATTCTGCCTCAGATGGGTGAAAGTCCTGCAGGCTACTGGAAAATCATAGACTATTACATGATGGGACAGTTACTAAGTTGCATCTATCCATTTGTCTGTCTATTGCTGTGAATAATAGATTGAATTAATTTCCCTATTAAGGAAAGAAATAGCTTGGACACTTGCCTCAGGATAGGAAATGTAAAGTCATGTTTCAGACTTGACTGTACTGAAGTAACACTGTTGTGGCGGGATGGGATTAGCAGCTGCTGTGTAGTTGTAATGATGGCAGAAACATCTTTGTTGGTAAGTTGGTAAATAAAGGCAGCTAGTGAAGGAGGTTGCAAGGCTGAATTTCACTCATCAGATTCTGAGGCAACTAGCGAGACCCCTATCGGATGTAATTGTGACAAAGTGAGAATTGCCATCTGCCAGTGACCTGCGTGGGGAGGGGCGGGGGGTGGCGGTGGGGGTGGTGCGCGTGCAAAGAATGCGTACTGCATTGCTGTATGGAAGTGCAGTTAGTCAGCCCAACTTCAAGTAAATGAATCATTGATAATCGGTCCACTTTATAAGATTAAAATTACGGGGACTTTCAGGCCATGGCCCTGACTCGGAAACCCCAGTGGGCTCCATTGGAACCGCATCAGTGACCTAGAGGTTGATATCATGTTGATATTTAGATAGATAGATTTATGGACTCTAGGGGAATCAAGGGATATGGGGATTGGGAGGGAAAGTGTTGATGCTGAAGATCTTATTGAATGGCGCTGCAGGCTCGAGAGGCTGTATGGCCTGCTCCTGCTACTAATTCTTATGTTCTTATTGTTTGGGGCAAAGGAGATTGGAGCAGTGGGAAATCCAGTGCCTGATGCCACCCCACCAGCTCCGCAGCCTATTTGACGTACGACCTTCAATGGCCACACCCAGCGGAAATTTTCATCTTTGAGATGGAGACCAGGATGTTTCCAGGTTCCGCCCGATTTCCTGCCCTTGCCTGACATCTTCCACCCATTTTAAGGTTGGAAGGTTCATTAATCAAGCCGTGGAATTTGAAATGGCTCAATGGAAATTGGGAAATTTCAGATTTACCCGGAAAGCACTGCAGCTCCAGCAAATATTGATTGATTGTAAAAGAAGTCAAATGCAATTTATTTCTCCTGATTCTCCATAAACTCACTCACTGCGCCAAGATCTTTTTGTAATTTTAGTAGTGATTTCAGCACAAGATGTACACTATGAAAGTATATAACATTATAGGAAAGCTACATCATATTTGGCATCCAATGAAAGTATGGTTTTATAAGTAGCAAATTATTTAACACTCGCTATTATTAGAGATGGAGAACCCACATTCCCATTCTTCTTCTTTCATTTAAGTTGTTCATAAATGCATTTGCTGTAGATACATGGGTTTGCATTTCCTCATCTGCCCATTAAATGCTCACTTTTATCTACATCATCCCAATGAACAACATCTACAGTTAATATTCACCCAGTCTGAGAGCTTGAGTGCTGCCTTGCAAAATATTTTCCAGCACATGCATTTCCCACTGGTAGGATCCTGTACACCTGTGCAAAACTATCAGTGCAGAGTTTATATAAATAGAAGTGGATATAAATAGAGAAATAAAAACCTGGGCAGCGCTCACAAATTTCCCTCTTTCTAGCTATCCTCTCCTGCTTCCTCCTGTGAATTGCATTTAATTGAGGAGGTTGTACCATCCACCTACAACTCCCCACAACTCAAGTGTTGTACTATTAATGGAAGCCTCAAATGCCTGGCTTCCCTTATATTGAGCACGAAAGTGGGAACAGGTCACATGGGTCATCCCTCTGGTGTCACAGTCCCATGAGATTACAAACCAAAAAGAAAAAGAAAAACAAGGGTTTGTACTGTTCATTTCCATCACTGCTTTGGTGACTCTTCCAAATACTCAGTTCACAACTTGGCTGCGGAGTTATGGAATGCTCTACAATTTGCTTATTAATAAACTTGACTAGCGAAAAAACTAACTTTTTAGTTATTTGTCACTAATATTTGTTCTTTTTAGTTCCCCACATACAACTAGAGTGAGCCAGTACCAGGTCATGTCCCTGGAGATAAGATCACATCAGGGACAATCTCTCCTTTAAAAAGTTTGAATCTCATGGCAGTGTAACACAAATAGATTCCCTATGTGACCTATTCTGCTCTCTTGCTCTACATAAGGGAAGCCAGGCCTCTGAGACTTCAGATTGTTGTTTTTTCCCAAGCACAGTAAAATGTTCCATGTGCTCTCACCTGTCACATTTTGAGTTTCAAAAAGAGTTGCTTCAGAATTTTATTATTTTTGTTAGTTTAATGTTCACCTGAGATTAAAACCACTTACAGGGGAAGTTGTCTACTACATTTGTTACTTTCATATAGTAGTATCATTTTTTGGTTAGTTATTCTCCTTAACATCATTGGATATTCAATAAAAATATTCCGTAATGGCTTCAAGCCATGGAGTAAATGGTCATATGCCTTTTCTTCAGCAGTTGGGCACGATGAATGCTTAAAATGCCTCACAGCTAAATATAAACCAGCACAGTGTGAGATCTATTTATCATTTTGAGTCTGCATACAGTGAAACCATCTTGCTCACTTCCACTCCATGCTGACTCAGTTCAAAGACATCGATAGAATATTTGCAGCTCCTTCAGGCTCTGCTGTAGTGACAGGGATTCAGGAGGCCCTGAGAAGTTTGATTTCCCTTCAGGCGCTTTTATCTAGTCATTCTTTGCTGCCTGCAGCATCCTCCTCGATGTCCATTGAATCTATAGCAGCAGTGACTTTCATCTCAAAATCAAAGAGATTTGTCAACCTTAAAAGTTCATCTGCACATTCAAAACTACCACCTCAATAGCAGGCTGGGAAATTCCATCAGCTCACTTGGCACTGGTCTGAATACATGAAAAAGACTTCACTCCTTTATGGCTTTCCAAAGCATTCGAGTTTACTGGATTCCTATTTAGAATCAACTCCTTCACTTGATACTGACACATTGTCAGCTTTTTACACGGTTGCCATGATGAATATCCAGCAGCTCCCCTCTATCAGTGCTAAATACTCTGACAATGGAAGGAATTCCCTCACATGGTGCTTTGCAGGGGATTCTCATTGCGTCATTAATGATGCCAGCGTTGATTTGAGTGGGCACTCTCTGGACAGCACCACCAACTAGTATCATGACTCTTACTGCTCCTGTAAGGGGTTTTCTCCGATACTAATCCCCCGTTACACACAGTTCTTGGACGTCAGGATTTATAAGAACAAAATACACACAGCACAGGGTTTTGGCTCAACCTTTGATTCGTTCGTTTATTGAACACACACGCAATTACTTCCCCAGTATAAATCCCTACGATTTATATTAGACTAACAACCCCAAAATATAAATCCCTACGCAAGGGTCATTTGCAGCGACACAATATGACACAGTTAAACCCATCCGCGATTTGACTGCTACATATAAAGTTACTCAGACTCAATCACAAAAGCCCCCTCTATGAGTTGACTGAAACATACAATCATCACTCCCGATCGGCTGTCTCTTGGAGTTGATTGTAGGCCCGAATCTTTCTGCTCGCTGTTTTTGCGTTAGCTTCCCACGACAACTCTCTTCAAAGTGACTCTTACTTTAAACCAAAACCAACTTGCAGTATCTTGAAACATCTATCCTGGCCCCCTCCTGTGCATACAATGGCCGTATCAAAATGTGTGAATGTCTCTAGCAGAGAACTCTTGATAGCTAATTGTCCCTCGTATGGTCCATTGAATACTCAGGCACTGACTGTCTGCATTGAGGTCCTTTCTGACAATGCAACCTTCCCAAGGTGACTGCATATGCTAGTTGTTGGTTTCTGTTAGCATTCGTATTCAAATGGTTCAAGGCCCGGCCCATTGTCTAGGCCTGCACTGATACTAGTTATTCTGGGGCCATGGTCTTCTTTAACAATGTAACCCCTTAAGGTTAATGAATATGCGAATGTTCTTGTTCAGAAGCATCCGTATTTTCGATTGTCTGTGATCATTGATATCCAGTCGTAGCTTTGGCTACAATGTTTGAATTAACCCTTTATTGCCCATCTCTTTTTGTGGGCTGTGCAGTTCTGGGATTTTTTAATTCATAGTCCAATTTTTACCGTTGCGGGGGGAGGAACGGATCCTATATCTCCCCCTTTAATATCTCTTACATTAGAGATATTACTCCCGTCCATTCTTCTGCTGTGGAGAGTGCATTGTTGGTCCCAGCCAAATCTCACATTCCTTTTTTTTTACACATTTTATACATTTGATTCTAGAATCCCAAATCCCCTTTATACAGTCTTTCCTGTTTTTCCCTTTTTACCCTTTGTTTTGTTTTACACGATAACCTGAACAAATACAACTCCATAATTAATTGCACAATTATCAATACATGTGAGGCAATTTGGATCCAGGGAGGAATTTCAGTATTAAACCCAATGTCCCACCAACATGGGGTGGTCATTTCCCTGATCACCTCTCGCGTTTCTCTGTTTTCCTGCTGGAGAGTGCAGTAATGTTTTTGGGAAAACTCCACATCCTTTACCAGTTTTGTCAAATGCTCAGGTAATGGCGGGATATCATACCCAAAATAATCTTCTTTTGATTCCTGTCCCTCAATCTCACTACCCTACCCCAGTATCCTCTTTAGCTGATCCCGTAAGGTATTGACCTGCACTTGCAGCTGGGCATCATCTATACTATTGACCAGTGATGTCCCCATATTAAACACTGTGGCCGCGTCATTGATCAATCCCCTCTTCCATCTCCCCAAACTGGTGTGACTGTTGTCAGCTCGTTTATACAAATCCTTCTGACTTTCATCCCCATAGTTCAACTCGTAGAATTGCCGGAACATTTCTTTTAATAGTTTCTTGTACAATTTTTCCATTTCAGCTGGGCACCACTGGGGTAGCCGTACCTTTGTCAAATTAAGGATGGCAGATGCTACCTCGTAATGCATGTCATGGTACAACACCTTCCCTGTTGGAATCAGTACTAACGCATTCCTAGGTCCAGGTGTCGTTATGGGGCACTTAACCTCTTTATCCTGTGTCTTTGGTAGGGGCTTCTTATCGTGCGCTACTAGTTCGGTAGCATTGACTGCATTTGGAGGATCTGGGACCACACACAAATCAAAACTCTGAGTCCAGCCTATTTCAGACACGGAATCTTGCCATTGCCGTTTAAAAGCGATGGACACCCCCTTCTGGCATTTATGTTCCGATCCTCCCACACACACATAAACCCCTTGTTCCTCCTTCCACCACTTGTCCCAACATAATTTCACCCCCCCCTTTGTCCCCACAATCGATCTGCATGAGTCGTTCCTCAATCTTTCCAAATCCGTGGATTCATTACCCTTTGCCTTGTCTGTTTTCCATAGCCACCACCACCATCCCACGGAGATACTTCCCCAGCATTCTAGGCACACTTGTCTTCCCTCGTACACCAGTACCTTTTTGGTGGTGATATTTAATTTGGGGCAGGGCACTGATGCTTCACCAAATTTGTAACCAGCGTAATTGGAATATTTAGTGGAATTTGACCCCAACCAACCCGGCCATTTTCCCTCATGGAAATATATAGCTATCCCGTCAGTGCCCCGTGCTCTACCTCCCTGTGTTACGGTGGGCCTGGATCCTCTCATAGATCCGTAAGTAAACGACATCTCAATGTCGCCTTGCTCCATCTGTCCTGATCTGATCAGGATCACCAACAGGCCCAGCCACAGAGTGCATTCCATCCTGTGTCCTCCGTTCGACTCGCCTCTGCAAATAAAAGAAAAGAAAAATAGCAACGCTCTGTGAAAGGTCTTCCCTCCACAGGTCAAACTTAGGTTATATACTTATTATACATTCTGTGATTTCTGCAATCACCACGTCCCTTTTTCCTTACTGTCTGGTTGGGACCACTTGCGGCTCGGGGTTGGTGTGCAAGGAGGTGTCCAAGGCACCCTAGGTCGGGGTGTTCACCTACTCCTTCTCACCGCTCCACTCTCTGGGTTTTCATCATCATCCCACAACATGGGGGGAAAACTTACATTGGTCAAACTCATGATCGTTCCCTGGGCTCAGGTTCATTTTATTCCCCTCTTCTCGGGGTCATAGAGTTTTCATTGATTAATGTGGAACCACTTTGTCCATTTTGGCAGCTGCACTGCATAAACCATAGGGCTTGCCTTGTCCACTATACTGTATGGCCCCATGTACAGTGGCTCGAAAGCCCCTACCCGGGCATAATTTCTCACCATGACCTAGTCCCCTACCTTCCACTCCTGTACTTTCTGTGGCTCCAACAGCATTTTATTCTTCTGGTGCTGGCTTCCCATGTTATTTGCGGCTTCCCATTGTACTTTCCTCAAGGTCTCAGTGTAGGGTTCTCAAAATTCCCACATTCCCCAAAGTTATTAATAAAGGAACCCTGAAGGACAAAATTATTAATAAGGGTACCCTAAAGAAAATGGCTTCTGGACCTCGTGGCAGAAGCCTGCAAGATTGGAAAGCAGGACCCTGCAAAAACAGCAGGTCAAATGACATGCCTGGGCCTGTGAGAGACTTGTTATTTCTGAAGCCAGACAATTAGATAATACAGAATATGCATTCTTCATTTTGAAACAGATGAACTCAGGAAAGACTTAATCTTGAAGCCATCAAACCTTTGCATAAATAATCGGTTACAGTTCGAAGTAGCTACCAAGCCAGGAAGACGCCAATTAAACATTATGCATAACAAGCACTGAGACATTAAAGATCATTTAGCAATGAGACACCCACCCCAAAAGCAGTTAAGGTGAATGACTATATATAATCACCTTAGACGATCCTGCCAAAATTAGACAAAGAACTAACCCTGATTTGGCGCGCAGATAACGAACCTCCGAAATAGTATAATTGTAGGCCCACCGGTAACCGAAAAGAGACAGGTGTGCAGCAAGCGGGCAAGTGAGGCAAGACGAACGGCAAGGCAGACAAGCAGAGAAGGGCAGTGTGGAGAAGCGTTGGGGGACAAGCAGGCACAGGCTTTGGTCCAGGGATACTCGAAGCTCAACAAAGCAGAATGACCACGAGCACCGCGGTAACAAAATGGCCGGGTAAACCATACCTTAAGATCATTACCACTGCACAGGTAGTGATCTAGGCCACCGCGACCGAGCTAGCACCGAAGGCCGCCAACCAAACCCCAACTGCAACAAAACTTCGACGACCAGACCACCACCAGAAGAACAAAACCGAAAGTTTTCCACTCTACAAGGTAAAGTACCCAACAAAGACTTTACTCCCTATCTCTAACGGAGAAAAGAGGGTACTTTACTCAGCCGACTCCACCACCGCGCCCTGGGACCACGTGGCGACAGCAGGCCCCAAAGGACACAAAGAGCAAACCCCAAAACCGCAACCGGCTTAATCGACAGGATTCGACCTGTCCAGAAACCCTTATTGGTGTGCATAATCCCAGGCCCCTCATAGCACAATCTAGTTAGATATTGGGGCTGGGACAAGGGTAGGGGGATTATTAATGTGATTTTTCCCTCGATGTGCCATGTGTTCCCCATTCCTAATTAAGTGTACTCTTGTATGCCTGTAACTATTCCAGTAATTTCCAGTGTTGTAATTTTATTGTGCCTTTTTAATAAAATACGGTTTTCTTGTACCAAACCAGTTGTCTACTCCAATTCTGTATCGCCGCCTGTACCTAAGTCCAGTGTTTAGAACCCAGGGGTGTGGGCGCGATTCAAACCTCCTCGTCTAGCCCATATTGCCAGATATTCAGTGCAAGAATTGCACGTGAACATCAAGTCTGAGCATATTGTGTAGGGGGTTGGGAATTCCTCGGGATGCATGACCACATAATCTACAGCCGCCAGCTCAGCCTGCTGTGCTGGGGAGTTTGATGGCTTTCTCTATTCCAGCCCCTGGGTCATAAATTCCACACCCTGTCCTACACTCTCCATTTGTCACCGAGCTGGACCCGTCCACATATATATCTCTCCTTGTCGGATGTTGCCCAGCCCGGAATCCCATGTCTACATCCCATACCCCTTCTACTGTGCACGCGTGATTCGTCCCTGGATAAATCATGTTCAAGGCCAGCTTAGGTTCCGCCAATCTTTCCACCCTCAGGTTCATCTGGGAGAGTAGCAATGTCCAGCGGGCAATACGATTGCTAATCACTGTTCCATCTTTTATCCTCCCATCCAAAAGCATCTGTGTCGGGGTATGACATGTCAGTAAGGTTATTAAAGATGACCCCGTAAATAATTGGAAACATTTGACGGCCCAACAGCTCGCCAAAAGGTGTCTTTCGCAGTTCGAGTAACCCCTCTCTACATCTGTCAGGACTCGGGAAGCATAAACTACTGGCCTCAACTTGTCATGCCGTTCTTGGGGCAACACTGTCCCCAATATTCCCAGTAGCTGCTACCTCCAGATAAAAATCTTGTTTCCCGTTTATTGCTCCTAGTACGGGTGCAGTTTGTAAATTTTCCTTTAGGCGAGTAAATGCCTCGTTACAACTCTCATCCCATTCCCATCCTACTCCCTTCCTGAGGAGTCTAAGCAAAGGGGCTGCCGTGGCTACATAGCCTTCAATAAAATCCCTGCAATACCCTGTCATACCAAGAAAAGATCTCACCCCAGTTACACTCTTTGGAGCGAGTAGTTCCTGTACTGCCCTCCTCTTCGCCTCATCTATAGCCCTTTCCCCTGCCCTAATCGTCAATCCTAAGAATTTCACCTCCTCCTGTCCTATTTGGGCTTTTTTGTGGTTTGCCTGAAACCCTGCCTTCCCCAGCAGCTTTAGTAGCTCGTCCAGTAGTGGCCCATGGTCCTCTGCACTTTCTGAGAATAATAATAGGTCATCCACATATTGGATCAACTGGCTCGGCTGACTGAAATTCTTTAAAGCATTAGCCATACACTGATGGAAAATCGAGGGACTGTTATGAAACCCTTGCAGGAGGCACATCCACGTGTACTGTTGCCCTTTGAATGTAAAGGCAAATTTATACTGATCCTTCCGTCTTACTGGGATAGACCAGAACACGTTAGCTATGTCCAATACAGTGAACGTCATTGCCTCCGCAGGAATATTCCCTATTAGATCGTCTACTGCTGCTACCGTGGGCGCGCATGCTGGAATACCTTTAATAAGAACCCGGTAGTCTAACGTGGCCCTCTATAGCTGATTGGGCTTCTTAACTGGCCATAGGGGTGAATTTACATGGGTCGCTATCAGTCTCAGTACCCCTTGTTCCACGAGGGAGCTCAGTGCAGTTTCCAAGTCCTTCTCTGCCTCCCGGGGAAAACTATACTGTTTCTGAGGTCACGACATTGGGTCCCCGTGCACTTTCACCTCTACCCCCGTTACCCTACCACAGTTATGTCGGTGAGTGGCGAACACAGCAAGATTATTTTTCACATACCCCCGATACCTTTCTGGGGTGCTACGGACCAATTGTTCCAAGTCATAGCTTCCCTTTGGTTTCATAGTATAGGTGCTACCTTTCACTTTCTCCGCCTTGGGGATAACTAGAACTTCCTCAGGTTTATCTGAACCAACTGCCCCCCATAGACAATGGTTTCTCATATCCACGATCACATAGTGGGCCAGCATAAAATCAGCTCCGAGGCTGATCCCATTGTATCAGTACACATTCCCACTTAGTGACAAGGGGTCCTTACCCTATAGACAAAGGTTTCGATACCGCCCCAGGTTGCTCGTTCCCTGTGAAACCCAGTAACTTAAATGGGACCCTGCTCGACCATGGAGAAGTGGTCAGGTTTGGTGAGTGAACCACCGTACTGGAAGCTCCGGTGTCCACTAGATACTTTCCTCGAACAGCCTATACCTTGATCTCTACACAAGGTCTGCCCCACTCATCGTAGGTGAGCGGGCACAGGTACTCGGGCTGGGTGCGTCCTACTCATGGAGGAAGTGGGGGCGTGCTGGGCTTTTCACTGCTTACAGCAGTGTCCAGCTTTCCCTGGCCTTTGCCCATAACCTGTCGTAACGCAGTCACTAGAAGTTCCACCGGGTCTTCTACCCTCTCCTTCTCTGCCTCTACTACCCGCGGTTTTGACCCTGAGGGACCCCCGTATCCTGGTTTTTCTCTTTTTGGGAACTTGCACTCTGTAAAGGCTGTGGGTTGTTTAGTTAATTAATGCACAGACTCCAAGAGTAACTTAAAACAGGACTTTACTATTCGAAGGTCAGGGCGAATCTGCCCAATAACTCCTGGCACAACACTTATATACTGGTGTGGTCACCGTCGGTATTACCGTATACAGAAGCCAAACAAAGTAGTGCCACACCTAAAATAGTTCTCCTAAAGGTGAACGGTTACATACAATAGTTCTCTTAAAGGTAGACGGGTACATACACTACAATCCTCCCTTTTTAGCTTACAACATACTTATTCCCCATTAAACATAACATATAATCAACTTCATGTAAAACAATTCACAGATATAGTCTCTGCGGGAAACAGTTCATAGATTCAGTCTCTGCGGGAACAGTTCACAGATTCAGTCTCTGGTCTTGACTCGGTCCGAACAACATCTCTGTGGTGTAGCCGGTTCACATTTCTAGCGTGACTCATCCAATAGTCTTTCCCTTGGCTTAACAGCTTGAACTTCCGTCCTGCTGAACCAGCAGTGCTGACTTTTAAAAACAGCTGGACTGCCTTGGTAATTTTTCCTACTTTCCAACGGATTTGGCCCCCTTCGTGGGGCCCACGTGCATGATCTGATAGAAGTGATAATGATTTAGATGGTTATCACCTTCTGCTTCGTCTTTTTCTTTTCTGCTTCTTGGAGACTCTCGGGGCTCCTTTATCTGCTGCCAGCTGTAGCGCCACCATCTCCCTATGTTCCTTAGACTTTAAGTGCTTCATCCTGATTTCTGCACTTTGGGAGTTTTCATCACAAGCTGGGCAGACCAAGTCATCGTAATATTCCGTGTCACTCAACAGGTCATGGTAATCTTCGGTGTCGTCCTGAGCTAGTCTAGCGAGAGGGCCTGCTACTTCTTCCGTACCCAACTGGACGTTAGCCGACTGTTGTTCCCTCCCTAGACATCTTTCCTGAAGAGACTTCTTCATGCGTTCATATTCATCCCGCTCTTCCTGGGTTTCCTGCAAATCCTTCACTAATGACCTCGTTTGTGATTTCAACACTTCCCCTTCCCTCGGGGATTGATTGATCAGGCTATTCAATCCTTCTACTGGAGCAGCTGTTTCAACATTCTGCTGTTCACATTGACGTGATTCAGTGTACTTTTGGCATCCCTGTAAAATCTGTGTTGCAACCTCAGCTATTTCCATAACTTTTGAGAGCTCCGAACTCCTTCCCTTTGAAGATTGAAGCTCGTGTTCAGATTGTTCCCATTGTAGAGTCTTGTCCTTCAGCATATGAAGGAGCTGGCTGACCGTTAACTCTTCCACGGGAACACTGTGGGTCAGAGTCTTCTCCATTTCATCCACCTTTTCCTCCAATGCTTTCACCTTCTTTTCCTCTTGTACTTTGGCTTCCAGCGCTCGGAGAAGTTGCGCCTTGATGCTCTCTAGCTCATGTTCAGAGGCCATTCTTACAGTCTCTGTGTTTCTTACAGTTCCCTTTTCTTCCACTGAACGGATTCCCAGTTGAATCTGTTCTTCAAGTTGTTGAATCTCGGTCATTGCCGCCCCATATTTGTCTTGGGTTTCCTTTAATATTTTTATGAGTTCTTGTACATCTTGTCTTTCATGTTCTGCCATGTCTTTCACCTCTAATTTCTCATCTATGGATGGAACTTCTACCGATGAGTCTGTCTTGGCCTTGAGCTCATCAAGAATTTCCTGCAGCCTTTGGACTTCTTGCTCATGTTCAACCTTCAGTTGCTCATATGCTTCCACTGAAACTAGCTTTTCGGAGGTTGCCGAGTTAACCCCTTCCAGAATTGTAGCCTGGGCCTGTTCATACTGTTCTTTCAACTTCTCACACTCTGCTTGTAAGGAGTCGTAGAGAAGAACTGGAATAAAATCCTGGCTTCCTGAAGATTCCTCTTCATTTGCTTCTTCCTGCAAATATTCTAACTCCTGAACAGTATAAGGGAGATGTGATCGGTAATTGGTCACGATGGCTCTATGGTCGCTCTCTGCTTGAGCTAGCTGCTTCTGTTGTCTTTCCAGATTCTCCCATTCAGTGTCATAGAACTTTTTCATTGTTTTCATCTCTTGTACGAGACGGTAACTCAATTGTTCTAATTGTTGTCGTAATTTGAAATAAGTTTGAGTCCGAGCTCGGTGTTCTTCCGTCATGGATATGTCCGTAACTTGAACAGGCTCAGAATTTTCTGTCAAACTAGGTTGTCGTTGTTCGGTGGAGTTCTGCTCTGAAACTTTGTTCTTCCCTGGAGCATAAGCCTTTATGCATGCCTTCATTTTTCCAACCTTCGTCGGCAAGTCCATTTCAGCCTTGTCTTTTATATTTGGGTTGGTCTTATCGTCATCCGTTTCAGAATCTGAGCTGATTGTCTGCACCGAGTCCTCACTCGTTATGGCTTTTAGATAGTGCCATTCCATGTCTATTTTCTTGATCCACTCCCGTCCTAGAAGTGGTGGTCCTCCCTCATGTAGTACGTATAAGTTCATTCTTGGGTGTTCTTTACCCCTATCTCTCACTTTGACTCTTATCTTTCCCATGGGGTATACTTTATGCCCCGTGTATGTCTGCAATACGAACTTGGTATCTCTTAAGGGTATATGTGAGAATAGCCGGTGGTAACCCCTTCGATTTATGACTGATAGAGCTGATCCAGTGTCCAACTCCATTTTCACTTGGATTCCAGCTATTTTTAGCATGACCCAGATAGTTTGTAGGTCAGCTTCCTTACTCACATTGTGAATTCTCAGACTACCCAGCTCCTGGCCGTTTGGGTCTGAGTCTGAATTCTGTTCGTCTGAACTCTTCTCAGCCACCTTGTGTACCTTGTTGTACTTTTCCTGTGATGGCTTCCTTTGGTTGTTGGTCCTTTGGTTGTTGGTCTTCTTCCCTGACCGGCATACCTTAGCTATGTGACCCAGTTTGCCACATTTCCTACATTCCTGGTTCTTAAACCAGCATTGGTTCTGGTCGTGTGTTATCTTCCCACGACGATAGCATTTTGTTGTTGTCGAGGTAATTTGATCCACACTTAGTGCTGCTGTCTTTAGCTGCATTTCTGCAGTTCCCTTCGCTGCGGCTTCGTGCGATGCTGCAATAAGGACAGCCCTGTCAAGTGTAAGGTCGTTCTCTTCGAGTAGTCGCTTTTGCGTTCCTTCCTTTGCCAACCCGCACACGAACTTGTCTCGCAATGCCTCTGTCAGATTCCCTCCAAACTGGCAGTATTTCGCTACTCTACGCAGTTCGACCAAGTATTCTGCGTTGCTTTCGTCTTTCCGTTGCGTTCTCGCATAGAATTTGAATCGTTCCACCAACATCAACGGTGTGGGGTTCAAAGTGATCCTTCAGAACAGCCACAATATTATCGAAAGTCTGATCTGCCGGTTTAGCTGGTGATAGTAGATGCTTCAAGAGCCCGTATGTCTTCGCGCCCATTGAGTTTAGCAAGGTTATAGCTTTGTCATCTTCTTCTATTTTATTGGCCTCACAATAGATCTCGATGCGTTCCACGTACATGGCCCAGTCTTCTACCTCGGCATTAAAGTCGTTGATGTTACCACGCTTAGGCATCTTCCTCTCTTTCTGATAACACCCCGAATTATTTCTTTAACTTATTTTTTTTTTCTAAGATGGCGGTTTTCCCGCGAAAATGGCGGTTTCCTGCGCTTATCTTCCCTCCCCGCCCACTTCAATGCCGGTTTCCCGCTTCTGTCTTCTTCCCCGCCTAATGGCGGCTTCCCGCGTTTCTTCCCTAGCGGGAGGGGTACACTTTCCCCCATAGGCAACGGCCGCTGGCTTTCAGGTTCACAGCCTGCGCGTCGGCTTCAGGGCTTTCCCTTTTCTCGGCAGGGCAACCGGCGCTGGGTACACCCCGTTGACGGCGAACAGGTTCAGCCGCTGGGCTGGCTCTCGCTCAGTTCCCCTTGCTCGGGCTCGGTCTCCCTCCCGCTCTCTCGGCTCTACCGGCGCTGGGTACACCCCGTTGACGGAGAACAGTTTCAGCCGCTGGACTGGCTCTCGCGCAGTCTCCCTTGGTCGGCTCTGCCTCTCCCGCTCACTCGGCTCTACCGGCGCTGGGTACACCCCGTTGATGGAGAACAGTTTCAGCCGCTGGACTGGCTCTCGCGCAGTCTCCCTTGGTCGGCTCTGCCTCTCCCGCTCGCTCGGCTCCCAAACGCCTCTCCCAGCCGTCTCGCAGTCCGGTGCTTCCCTCCCCCGGCTGCGGCTGAGTTTATCTCTTCCCGCGCCTACGTTCCCGGTCGCAGCGCTTCGTGGCTTCGGTCGCTGCCCGGCCTTTTTCGGCGGTCGCGGTCTGGCTGTCTCACGACGCCGTTGCGTCCCCCAGCCTGTCTGTACCGCGGCTTCCTTGCTCCATGCTGCCCCAGTCTCAGCGCCTCTGGGCCCGACTTCTGTCCGGCTCCTTTCCCCCTCGACCGTGGTCGAGTGCACCGCCCTTATCCTCCGGTTATTCTTTTTACTTTCCCTTACTCACAGTCACCGTGGCCGGCTTGCTTCTCGTGCTGATCGGCTCACTCCTCACCGTGGCAGAAGGGACAGTCAGTGCCTGTTGCTGATGGAAGTCTTTGTCTCTAAATTCTTCCTCCTTTCTAGTTCTGCAGCCTCGAGTTTTTTTCCCAGCAGAACGACGAGGGCGGTTGCCTCTTCTCGACGCTCGTTAACTGCTTCGGACGTATTGTTGCCACAGGGTACGATCGGACTCGTCGCCACTGTAAAGGCTGTGGGTTGTTTAGTTAATTAATGCACAGACTCCAAGAGTAACTTAAAACAGGACTTTACTATTCGAAGGTCAGGGCGAATCTGCCCAATAACTCCTGGCACAACACTTATATACTGGTGTGGTCACCGTCGGTATTACCGTATACAGAAGCCAAACAAAGTAGTGCCACACCTAAAATAGTTCTCTTAAAGGTGAACGGTTACATACAATAGTTCTCTTAAAGGTAGACGGGTACATACACTACACACTCCCTGTTCCAGTGTTCCATTCTCCCACAATTAAAGCACGCCTGGGATATGTCCACCTTACCCCCCCCCCCCCACCTGCATCCATTCTTTTCTACCATCCACGCTTCCCTTCGTCTCGTGCACTTTTCCCTTTTGTTTATTCTCCTCTTCTCAGTTGGATTTAAAAGCCAGAGTCAGTTTCCTTAACACGCCTGGCTCTGTATTATTAACATCCTCTGAGTTGAACCATGATTCCGCCCTAACCCTGATCCGTGGCAGGCTGTTAGCCACTAGGGTCCTCAACCAATGATTCCTGGGATCCCCTAACAACTGTGCTTGGGCTAGATTTCTCCCCATCGCTTTCAGATACACGGGCCACAACCTGTCCGTGAATGCATCCAGTGCCTCGCCAGCCAGCTGTCTGGTCTGCTCAACCCGCAAGAACGGGCTGCCCTGGTTATGTCCCAGCCCAATTAAAATTTCATCCTTTACGCCGTCCAGGGTACCCCCTCCTAACTTACACTAGATCCCATCACTGGGTTCCTTTTCCTCCTCATCCCAGTCTACCCCAACTTCCCCTGGTGCCATGAGACAAACTATACCCCTGGTCCTGGATAATGCTGGGGTCAACTTATGGATTTTTTCATTACAGGGCCCGTGATTGGCCTTTTCATGTACCCGGTTTTTGGCCACCTTTATATCTTTTAACTGCTCCTCAGCCTTGTCGGCTCTCTCTGAGTTCCTATTACCTTCCTCACGCTGAGCCTGACGCTGCCATCTACTTTTGGTGACCTGACATTGCAGGTACTCTAACGTGTTTCTAGCTGTTTCTTCCTGCGCTTTTCTCTCCTGCCTTTCCAAGCTCAAATCTTTTGTCAGTCGGTTCACTACAGCCTCTATCTCTCCTGCCCTACTTTCTGATATAACAACAGAAAATGCTGGAAAAACTCAGCAGGCCAGGCAACATCCATGGAGAGAAAATAGAGTCAACGTTTCGGGTGAAAACCCTTTGTCAAGACTGGAGAAGCATAGGAAATGAAATATATTAAAAGGCCAGTGGGGGCTGGGAGAGAACAAAAGAGAAGTGAAGAGACATTAAGAGGTATTCAAAACGAGACAAGATTTTCTACTTTCTGATTCCTGGTTCTCTTTTCCTAAACGCTCAACTTTCTCCGTGAGCATCTGAATTTGTTTCTGCATACATATTAGCCAAATCGCCTTTTTCTTCGATTTCTTATGTACGCTACTACCTGTCCACTCTACCGCTTTCTCATATGGACTGTCAGAGTGTAACATTTCCCGCACCCAGTGCTCCGAAATGTTTACTTTCCCAACACATACGAGGATATCCTATCCTCCATCGCGACTTTCTTGCACTTAACCCTGTCCATAATTTTGTTCTAAACCTTGACGCCCTGCCATGGTCACCAGATTCTGTAAGGGGTTTTCTCTGATACTAGTCCCCTGTTATACACAGTTCTTAAATGTCAAGATTTATAAGAACAAAATACACATGGCACAGGGTTTTGGCTCAACCTTTGATTGGTTCATTTATTGAACACACACAATTACTTCCCCAGTATAAATCCCTACGATTTATATTAGGCTAACAACACCAAAATACAAACCCCTATGCAAGAGTAATTTGCATTGACACAATATGACACAGTCAAACCCGTCCGTGATTTGACTGTTACATATTAAGTTACTCAGACTCAATCACAAAAGCGCCCTCTGTGATTTGACTGAAACATACAATCACCATTCCTGATCGGCTGTCTCTCGGAGTTGATTGTAGGCCCGACTCTTTCTGCTCACTGTTTTGCGTTAGCTTCCCACGACGCCTCTCTTCAAAGTGACTCTTACTTTAAACCAAAACCAACTTGCAATACCTTGAAACACATTTCCTGGCCCCCTCCTGTGCATACGATGGCTGTATCAAAATGTGTGAATGTCTCTTGCAAAGAACTCTTGATGGCTAATTGTCCCTCGTATGGTCCATTGAATACTCAGGCACTGACTGTCTGCATTGAGGTCCTTTCTGACAATGCAACCTTCCCAAGGTGACTGAATATGCTAGTTGTTGGTTTCTGTTAGCATTTGTATTCAAATGTTTCAAGGTCCGGCCCATTGTCTAGGCCTGCATTAATACTAGTTATTCTGGGGCCATGGTCTTCTTTAATAATGTAACTCCTTAAGGTAAATGAATATGTGAATGTTCTTGTTCAGAAGCATTCATATTTCAGATTGTCTGTGATCATTGATATCCAGTCTCTTGATGGTTCGTAGCTTTGGCTGCAATGTTTGAATTAACCCTTTATTGCCCATCTCTTTTTGCGGGCTGAGCAATTCTGGGTTTTTATAATTCATAGTCCAGTTTTTACCATTGGGCGGGGGAGGAACAGATCCTACAGTACCAGCAATGATGTCCCAGCCATTGCTTCATTGGTTGATAGCCCCTCCATTATCTGCTAGACACTGTCAAGGATTTGTTATCAGTGCTGAAGCAACACTTTCAATCTTTCAGGATATTGGTCCCTATCTTCTTCCTCACCTACTTTCTGTGAAAGTGCCAGAGTGGGGGTTGTATCTGTAATGCAGGAGGTGGGCAGTCAGAAATCCAATTAATTAATTAATGCCCAGCTGGAGATAACATTTTTGTGATTGCCTAGCTTTAGATAGGAGAGGGTTCATAGTACCTTCATTCTTTGTTGCTTGATGCACTCGCACATACTATCAACATAAGGGGATGAAATTAGTCTTGGGCGGTTGTATAAAACCATTGTCATCAGCATAATCTCTGAAAATGTAAGCTTGCTTCTTGCTCAGAGTCTTGATTGACACAAGCGCAGATTGGAGAATTAGACATCGAGGTCATCACACTCGATTCAGCTGGTCCTGATTTCCAAACATTAATATCAGTGGCTGGTAAATTAGGAGTTTCATGAATCAGACGTGTTGACCT
The DNA here is from genome assembly GCF_052327205.1 of Somniosus microcephalus. Taxonomy (NCBI): domain Eukaryota; kingdom Metazoa; phylum Chordata; class Chondrichthyes; order Squaliformes; family Somniosidae; genus Somniosus; species Somniosus microcephalus. Next base: position 225,279,474 of record NC_140991.1, read on the forward strand.
CTGTGCCAATTCTCCAATCTGTGCTCCTGTTGAGCAAAACTGCACCAGCAGCTTTGCAACTTCAAAGCTATGATGTCTATAGCTTTCAGTGGCATAAATTCATTGGGCAATGCTGCCCTTCTGGAGACCTACATAGACATTTTGCAATTTAGAAAAATTAATAGATGGAAAATCATGGGCTGTGGCTCTGCAATTTTCTGATATGCCTTCCCAGTGAATACCAGGAGCACCAAAGCGGAAAATCTCCCCTCCAGACCCAGGTGGGTGGACGTGGGAATTTGGCAGCTGGAGGCCACAGCTGAGGACCCGCAGGATCGGTCGTCTGCAGTAAGGTACATGGTGGAGGTTGGGGGGCTCTGGATGCAATCAGGGGGGTGGCGGGGGGAACCCGGAGCAAGGGAGGCCCAGGAGCACTCCTGTTCCTCCTGGCCCAAAAGGACTGGAAATAAAAATTAAAAACTTACCTGCCTGGACCTTTTCTTGCCCACAATCTACCTCATGGCAGGTTTCGCCTGATGAGGAAGCCATCACTGCTCTCCCGCTCAGGTCCCCAGCTAAAATGTTAGATCAGTTCCTGATAGTGCCATTGGGCCCTGATCTGTATATTTAACCAGGACCCGCCAGCTTGGGCCAAGTGTTCTCCTCGCCTGCTCAAAAGAGCAGGTTATTATCGGGACACGGCGTAAAGGCAGCAGGATCGCAGGGATGCGTCGCTGCCCTCATTTTAACAGTCACCCTGCCCGGCTTCTGCCATTTGAAAATCATCTCCAGCTAATCCCAATTGGGACCTACATTTCCTTCTAATCATTCTCTCCCTTTCAAACCCTCAGTCACATGTGAGTTGAAAATGCATCATTCCCAGTAAATCTTTTTTCAGTCAGACAGCTGAGTGAAATTAGGTTTTGGTGATGAATCAATCCTTCTTTGTTTGATATCCAGATCATACATGCTTTGGAAACATCTTAAATTCCTAACCAAGGTAATGCCACTATTCCATCCCTAGCTTTTACCCTCCACCTCACAACTCAGAGCGCAAAATGTGCATACATTTCTTTGATGCTCATCACATCCTAGCAGGCCACATAAATAGGACTAAGCCAGCTTTTTGTATCTGCAGCCCTAAGACACTCGGTAAGTTAATTATCAGGTTGCTTCTTGCCATTGTTAGTAGAATGTATCCTGTACTGTTACAATCTTAAAGGCAAAGATCCACTGGTGAAGATGTGCACTACAAACTTCATGCCCACATTTTGGGCCTCATTCAAACAAGTCAGTATCAATGGCATTTGTTGTGCAGTCACTTAGACACCTTTACCAAAGACTATTGTTTAAACCTTGACAGGGATGTTGGAGGTCATTCAGATGTTCTGTCCTTGAGGTAGGAGTTATTTCCTATCTACACAAGTCTCTCTCTTCCTAATTCACAGTAGGATCTTTCTCCTTTTAAGAGACCATTTTCCACACTCCATGCTCCCTCTCACTCCTTGCAGACCATTATTTTCTATATTTCCTCATCTGGCAAGCAATGAGACTTGTCTGATAAAGAGCATGAGTGGGAGAAGAGATCACATTCGTACTCTCCTGATGTCACAATGCAATAACAAATGCTTATGTGATTTTTTTCCCCCTTAAGAATGTGGCCAATGGCAACTCACTTCCGTTGGTTGTGAAGGATGCTCCCTTCCACTCTAAAGTAGGAGGACTGCTCAGATATTCAGCTCATTGGACTTTTTTTAACCCACCTCTTTTTCACTAAAACTGTTGAAGTGAGGAAAATATGGACACATGAATTTTAGTTGCTATCATTCCTTGTCATTTGATTTCCCTGCCAGTTGAGGAGGACTTCCTTGGCATCTTATCTCCATGGCAGTCTAAGGAACTAAATTTTGGATGCATTTAATTTTCTAACTAGCCGACATGATATGTCCATGAACTTCAAATTTTCTAGTGATCTAGTGTTCTATATGTACAAGGGATTCTACTTTCTGAAGAAATTTAAACAGGTATAAGATAGTGCCCTCTGGTTTTCTTAATGGTCTAGTATGATGCTGTTTGATTTTCTTGGTGATTTTTGGAGACTATTGTCATCATTTAATGCTGCTATTAGCTCGTGGGTTAATATCCACACTAGAATACCACCGATTGGAAAATCTAGACTTTCTTGTCTCTGGAATCCTCATACCCACTGACAAATAATATATTTATGTGTTTTTTTTAGATTTATCACTGTCTCCCTTAGATTCAGATAATCAGAAGATACCAAAATCTAATTTATAGCCAGAATCAGACCACTCATCATTCTTAGCCCAAAAATTAACTGAATAGTGGAATGTACCTCACCCAATAATAGAAACCAGAGTCTTCAGCAATACACTGCACGTGGTCTACCAGCATATGCAATATATACTTGTTCCCTCACATACATGGAACAAAGAATTGAGGCTATGAGGATGAAAATTAAAAAATTAGATGTTGGGAGACCAGGAGCTAATGTAGGTCAGTAAGCACAGGGTTGATGGGTGAGTAGTACTTGGTGTGGGATAGGATATGGGCAGCAAATTATTGGAAAAATAAGAAGATTTTGGAGGGTGGGGGATGGGAGACAGGCATTGGAATAGCTGAGTGTGGAAGTAGATGGTCACACACATAAAGCTAGATTTGCCGCTCACACAAAATTCAGTTTAGTTAGTTGAATAATGTCTGAGTAATTCCTAGTCTACAGGAAGCCCCAGGTTGTGTAGAGGTACTCAAGCAAAGGAGGGATACATTGCTGGACATGGAGCAATGCATTCCCTCAAGAAGAGCAGCACATCTGCAGTAAGTGGCCAAGGCAACGAATGCCAATTCGACCACCCCATGCTTTGCAGTTCAGTGCTGGAAGAAATTTAATGACCTTACCAGGACATGCAATGTAAGAGGAATGAATCAGATCTTCCAAGAATGCACTGTACTATGTATATCTGCCATCTGCAGTCATTTCCCTCACATTCTGTTAAAGTGTTTCAGTTGCTCCCTACCATTGTCCAGGCAGCCATGTGACAGCATTTACACTCCCAGCTGTCACCTGCCACTTACATGCAAGCAAATTGCTAAAAACTTCATTTGAAATCTAATTGTGTGGCGCATGCCCCTGACATTACACCTATTACAGGCTTTAAGCCAACATTTGTGTTTTTCTGCATCTCATGTTAACCAAAGATAATTTCCAGTGTGTGCATTCTTTTTCAAGGTCAAGGTAGCCCATAACATGAAAGAGAGAAATGCAACCAGTGGTCGACATCAAAACCTCTGTCCTCTCATCCCTTTTTCAGAGAAAACTCTTCAAATCCTAGGAAGCAAGGCCAAAGGGAAAGTTAGAGTTAAAGAAGTAGGGGGGCATGTAGTAATTGCAAGTTTGTACTGAACTTTTGCATCTTTCTTCTCATCCTAGTGTAGCCCACAAACTATGTCATGAAACCATTATGTTACTCTCTCTATTGAAGGTCACCATTTACGCCATGTTTCTGGTGCTTCCATGACCCTTAAATTTGTTGAGCAGGAGAACCCCACGGAAATTCACTCCTTTGCTGTCAGTTTTCATTCCACATTAAAACGATTCATTAATGTTCAGTTGTGTAAAATGGACAGTCTCAAGATTATGATTTCTTTTTGGCATACAGTAGACTGAAATCAATTTCACAACTTGAAGAAGCAGAGAATGCAGCACATTCAAGTTTAATCATTGTTCAAGACTCGGTTTCAGGATTACTAACTTCCTGTAAATGTGTCCAGTACCAATGCAATGTCAGTAAAAGGATCACAACCAATTGCTTTCTCAGTCAATCAGTAATGTTTACAATAAACCAACTCCTGACATGTTGCTGTATTGTCATTGAAACACATTTCGTTTCACAAAAGGTTTCCAAGCCTGAATTTATTTTTGTTTAAAACAAGGTTTTAATAACTTCCATTCATCTTTTCAATCTCATTTCTATTCACCGCGTAATGATCTGATTACCTTGCTGAACTTTTATTTTTGAGTTCTCCTCCAGTTTCTTTTATATTAGGTATCATCTTGTTATGCAAGCAGGGAAGTAGACTTGAGATGTAAGTTGAAGGAGGACATACACATGCATAATAAACAATTAATGGATAATGGGTATTCACAGTAAGCAATAAAAGAGTGGTATGGTTATGCAAGGATTTGATATTGGGCACCATTAGATGTATAGTAGGTTGACAGGCAACACTCACAAAATGCATATTTGGGCTATCTAGCTGGTACATAGTTCAATTGTGCAGCAATCTCCTGGGAGCTTTCTTAAATAGCGTACCTTACAGAAATAAATAACTGATCAAATGCACAACATAATCACTACAAAATGGTCCCAGAGGCACTATACAAAAACAATATACTGCAGATGCTGGAAATCTGAAATGAAAACAGAAAATGCTGGAAATGCTCAGCAGGTCAGGCAGCACCTGTGGAGAGAGAAACAGAGTTAATGTTTCAGGTCGAATTGGAAAAAGTTAGAGATGTAACAGATTTTAAGCAAGTGCAGGGGCAGGGAAAGGGGGGAGGAGAGGAAAGATCAAAAGTGTTATGTATTGTGTGTTCTATTGTGTGTTCTCCTCCCACCTGTGGTGGCGCTGTCACAGGAGATAAATGGTTGGGTATTCTCTCGGTTAAGTTTAGCTCTCTTTGTTCGGAACTTTCCAGAACTTCCTTTCCTTCCAATAAAGCACTTCATGTTTGAATCTCTGAGTTCTGAGTCCTAAATTGTGTCTAGGTAGAAAGGTACCGACATAACAAGTGGCAACGAGGAGCGGATGAATCTGCGTACGTTACGGGTGCAGTGAGTAAACAGAAAATTTAATTTGAAACGTGAGATAGCTACTATATTAGGAAACATCGGTGATTTTGATGAAAATGTGGAGCAATGGAGCGCATATACGGAACGTTTTGACTATTTTGTATTGGCGAATGCGGTGGCAAATGAAAAGGTCGTGCCTACCTTTTTGAGTGTAATCGGGCCGAAGACTTTCAATTTACTTCGCAGCCTCGTGCAGCCAGATAAGCCAGGAACTAAAACATATAAGCAACTAGTGGAAATTCTTGGAGCACATTTTTCACCAAAACCTCTGGTTATTGCTGAGAGATTTAGATTTCACAAACGGAATCAAGAGGAGGGGGAATCAGTGACGATGTTTATTGCTGCTTTAAAAAGGTTGTCGGAACACTGCCAGTTCAAGGAGATGCTGAATGACACCATTAGAGACAGACTTGTGTGTGGTCTGCAAAATGCAGCCACACAGAAGCGCCTTCTTACTGAGGATTACCTTACTCTTGAAAAGGCCATTGAAGTTAGTGTCTCCATGGAGATGGCGGAAAAGGAGGCTCACCAGTTGAGTTAAACAGGGAGAGTTCACAAGGTGTCGTCTGAGCCTAAAGGTGCGCGGAACGGCACATGTTACCGTTGTGGGAAAACGGGCCATCACGCTAATGACTGCTGGTGTATGGAGCTGGAATGCCGAAATTGTGGCAAAAAGGGTCACATTGAACGCACCTGTAGAGGTAAAAAAAGAACAGACAGACCTGGGAAGCATGGAAGCTAAATGTCTGTATTTGGACAAGAGAGGAAAAAGAGTGTTCATTCAGTGCAGTATGATGGAATAAGCAAAACAGAGGGGAGCGACACCTCTGAGGAGGAAGAGGTGCATATACTGACGGTTGCAGGTGGTTCAAATGGCTACTGGGTGTCACCACTGGTGGAGGGACAATCAGTGCGGATGGAGGTGGACACAGGCGCGGCTGTGTCCCTTGTTTCAGACACTGTCTACAACAAAATGCTAAAGCATCTTACCCTTCAGCCAACAAACATTGTGCTAAAGACGTATACCGGCGAACCTGTGGCCATGAGAGGCGCCATTGAGGTGACAGTTAAATTGAACGGACAGACTGCAAAACTGCCACTATATGTGGTAAAGGGAAATTACCCATCGCTACTGGGACGTGCGTGGCTAGAGAAAATCACGCTGGACTGGCCTGCAGTCCGCATGATGTCAAAAGGGGAGTCAGGTCTGACTGCAGTGTTAAACAAACATGCAGAACTCTTCAATGGGGAACTTGGGAGCATGAAAAAGATCAGCGTGAGACTGGACATTAAACCTGACAGCAAGCTGAAGTTTCACAAAGCCCGACCTGTACCCTATGCAATTAGGCCAAAAGTTGAGGCTAACTTGGAGGCCTTAGTCGAGAATGGAGTCCTGGAGCCTGTGAGCGTGAGGAAATGGGCCACACCCATTGTTCCTGTCCTGAAAAAGGATGGATCTGTTCGAATCTGCGGGGATTTTAAAGTGACTATTAACCCGGTGCTGTCTGTGGAACAGTACCCTCTTCCCCTCATTGATGATCTTTTTACGGGCCTGGCCGGAGGGCCAAAGTTCAGCAAAATAGACTTATGCCAGGCTTATCTACAAATGCATGTCGATGACAAATCAAAGGAGCTGCTGACAATTGTGACACACAAGGGGCTATACAGGTACTGCCGTCTTCCGTTTGGAATTACGTCGGCCCCTGCTCTATTCCAAAGGGCAATGGATCAGATTTTGAGTGGACTGCCAGGAGTCCAGTGCTACCTGGACGACATCCTTGTCACTGGGACAAATGAGGAGGATCATCTTCTGAACTTGGATGCGACACTACAACAACTGAAAGAGTACGGACCCAGAGTTCGTAAAGACAAATGTGAATTCTTTCAGTCTTCAGTTGAGTATCTGGGGCATGTGATTGACGCTACTGGCCTGCATAAGGCGCCGCCAAAGGTCAAGGCGATCGTGGAGGCCCCAGCACCCCAGAATGTGAGCCAGTTACGTTCATTTCTGGGGCTACTTAACTACTATTGGAAGTTTATTCCAGACTTAGCAACATTGCTGAAGCCGTTACATCAGTTGCTATGTCAAGGCAAAACATGGAAATGGACTGAACTGTGCAACGAAACTTTCGCCCAAGCAAAGAAAGCATTGCTGAATTCGGAGGTCCTGACACACTTCGACCCAAAGCTACCCGTGCAGCTAGCATGTGATGCATCACCATATGGTGTGGGAGCAGTCATATCCCACATCATGCCTTCGGGTGAAGAGAAACCTATCGCCTTCGCATCACGCACCCTGAACAAGGCCGAGAGTAACTATGCGCAGATCGAGCGTGAGGCCTTGGGAATCGTTTTTGGAATTTGAAAATTTCATCAGTACCTGTTTGGGAGAAGGTTCACACTCCTGACAGACCACCGTCCATTGACTTCAATCTTCGGGCCCCACACCGGAATTCTGTCTCTCGCTGCAAGCAGGATGCAAAGGTGGGCTTTACTGTTGTCAGGACACACATATGACATCAAATATCGCAACTCAGACTTGCACAGCAACGCAGACGGTCTCTCGAGGCTACCCTTGCCTGATACTCCCCCAGAGCCTCGTCAGATAGACATCTTATACTTTAGACAAGTGGAGAGAAATGAGCTCTCCGTCCAGGCAGGTTGTCTTCTTTGGGGATGCCGTGTCATCATTCCGCCACCTCTGAGGGAACCTATACTGCAACAACTTCATACACGTCACAGTGGGATGGTTCGGATGAAGGAAATGGCAAGAAGCTACTTCTGGTGGCCAGGTCTCGATGGGAATATTGAGGGGAAAGCCAAAACATGTTCCCCATGTCAAAGGGTCCGGAATGTTCCACAGCTGGCAACCCTACGCCCCTGGGATTGGCCTGCAGAAGTGTGGCAGCGAGTACATGTGGACTTCGCCGGTCCTTTCGAAGGGAAGATGTTTATGGTGGTTGTGGACACTCGTAGCAAGTGGCCGGAGGTCACTGTGATGAGGTCTACCACGGCAGAGAAAACAATTGGGAAACTTGGTGAGATGTTCAGCCGTTATGGCTCACCGGAACAACTCGTAAGTGACAATGGTCCACAATTTGTCTCACAGGAGTTTGCAACCTTCCTGCATGTGAATGGTGTCCAACACATCAGGTCTGCGCCCTATCATCCCTCTACTAACGGCCAGGCAGAAAGGTTCGTGCTAACTTTGAAGCATGCCTTGAAGGCATCACAAGGTCAGGGCTCAATCCACCAACGTCTGAACAGCTTCCTGTTGTCCTATAGGAACGAGCCGCATGCCACAACCAAAACTTCCCCCGCTTCGCTCATGATGAAGAGGCAGTTGCGGACAAGTTTTGACTTACTCAAACCTCCAAGGGCAGAGCAGGTGGTCCATCGTCAACAACAAGCTCAAGTTGAAAAGAGAGAGAAAAGAGCCAAGGAGAGACGGTTTCATCCGGGAGAGCACGTCCTAGCTCGAAACTACAACACTGGACCGAAATGGGTTCCTGCTACGGTGATCGCGCAGACGGGCCCTGTGTCTTACACGGTTGAGGCTGCTGAGGACGTCGTCTGGAGAAGACACACAGATCAACTGTTGCTAGGAGCAGAGACAGCCACAGAGGCTCCAATGGCTGGTTGGCCTGAACTGTTTCCGAATTATACCGCAAACCAGCATCCTTTGCCACAGTACTCTTCTCCAACACAGGAAGTCAAAGAGACTGTTCCACCTGTGCAAACTCCTGACTTTCAACTGACACAGGCACCTTCTCCATCCAGGCCTGTGTCAATGCCTACTGCTGTGGAAGCCAGCGATGACCGCCGGTATCCTGTCAGAGAGCGGCGGCCTCCAAGATGCTTGGATCTGTAGGCTTAGTGACTTACCCACAAGACTGGGGCAGAATAAACCCCAGGGTAAAGTCAGGGTTTGAGGCAGTCTACCTCTACCCTAGGTTAGTTGAGTGTATTGAAAGTAACTTACCTATTGAGGAATAATGTGGACTTTTCATTTAAGAGGGGAGGAAATGTTATGTATTGTGTGTTCTATTGTGTGTTCTCCTCCCACCTGTGGTGGCGCTGTCACAGGAGATAAATGGTTGGGTATTCTCTCGGTTAAGTTTAGCTCTTTGTTCGGAACTTTCCAGAACTTCCTTTCCTTCCAATAAAGCACTTCATGTTTGAATCTCTGAGTTCTGAGTCCTAAATTGTGTCAAGTAGAAAGGTACCGACACAACAAAAATGGAAGATTTGTGATAGGTTGGAAGGCAAGAGATATTAAAAGACAAAAGGGATGATGGTGCAAGGCAAAAGGAGATGATAATGGGACAAATTAAGAAACAAAAGATGAGTCTAGATGAGGTGTAAATGGGAATGGCAGAAACATCAACAGCTGCCATGTGAAAAAATAGGGGCTGAGGTTATGGTCTGAAATTGTTGAACTCAGAAGGCTGTAAAGTGCCTAATAGAAAGATGAGGTGCTATTCCTTGGGTTTATATTGAGCTTTGTTGGAACAGTATATTAGGTCGAGGTCAGAGTGGGAGTGTAGCGTAGCATTAAAGGGACACGCGACCGGAATCTCAGGGTCATGCTTACAGACTGAACAGAGGTGTACTGCAAAGCGGTCACCCAATCTGCGTTTGGTCTCCCCAATGTAGAGGAAACTGCATCGTAAGCAGCGAATACAGTATACTAAACTGCAAGAAGTACAAGTAAATCGCTGTTTCTCCTGGAAGGAGTGTTTGTGGCCCTGGGCGGTGGGAAGGGAGGAGGTGAAAGGGCAGGTGTTGCATCTCCTGTGCTTGCACAGGAAGGTGCCATGGGAGGGGTGGGGGTGTTGGGGGTGATTGAGGAGTGGACCAGGGAGAACGGTCCCTTCGGAATGCTGAAAGCAGAGGGGAAGATATGTTTGGTGGTGGGATCAAGCTCGAGGAACAGCACCTAGGAATGCCAAAAAGGACAACCTCCTCTCATCCACTTCCTGCCTTTCGTCATCGATCAAATGGGGGCTTGGATGCTCCATCACTTGACATTAAGTCCATCTCTTGCATCCGTATTTAGAATCATAGGCTCACAGAGAAATTCGGTATCGCCCCGTTTGGGGCGCGATTATCGGCCGGGTGCAAAGTTTAGTGCCTGGCGCTCATTATCGCCTCCAACTGCAAACTTGGCTTCTATCGCCCCTGGAGGTGATTGGAGCGCTAAATCAGGCGCTACACACCTCTCTTAAGGTGCTAATGCCGAGGAGTGAGGCGCTACCTCAGAGCGCTGGCGAAGCTCATGTGATGTCAGTTACCAATGTAACACAGACACAATGGCACCGGCCAGTTCTTAAAGGGGAGGGTCGATCTTGCTCTCCATCCACACCCTGCTCATTGTAGCCTTGATTCTCGGCCTGGAGAGACCTGTACATCAAATCTGCTGGAAAGAACAATGGAGAGACCCAGGGAAAGAGCTCAGAGTGCAGCCCCCACAGTCTCTTCTAAATCGATGCAAGGAAGATCAAATCAAAATGAACCTGCAAAGTGCTGCTCAGGACCCAAAACTCCTTCACACAGCATTGAATCTCTCCAGAAGTCTCTCTGTCCCTCTCAGAATGTGTGGTGCAAAAATATCGCTGACAAAAAAAGGCAGGAAGCGGCCGCCTTTAAATAGCGCTCCCCCAGTCCCTGCCCAACTGCAAAACGTTCCCCTCTACCTGTCGTTGCTAGCGGCTGGCGGAAAGGCATGGGGCACCACTCAATATCTGGTCTGGGGCGTTGCACGCTCGACTGATGTCATGATCTGCTGGTGCAGGAGATCATGGCAGTATTGTTTAGCGCTGCCGCAAAATGTCTGGTCAATTTCATGAGCGGCGCAAACATCGCTGCACCTGGGCGCTAGTTGCTTTACGCCCTGTTAGCGCCCATACCCACAAAGCAACTGAATTTTTCCCCCATAGAATAGTACAATAGACTAATAGACCATAGGCAGTGAAAGTGGAGCGGGATAAAAAGCGTGGCAGCAGAGCAAGCCGGAGACCAGAGGCAGCGAGTGCAACTCAAACACAGGCACAATTTGAAAGAGTGACGTCAGAGTAAAAAGACCTAAAATGACACCAGCACAAGGGAAAGAGGTGATTGGTGAGTAGCTGGTGAGTGTTTTATTTTAAAGAGGCCTTTAACTTTTTTTTCCAGTGTTTTAGTGCTTAGTGTAAGTTAATGTGCAGAAAAAGAAACAAACTAGAAAGTAGATAATATAAATAAATAATATAAATAATCTAGACTAAGACATGGAAGATTAGGTTGTGTGTCTGGACTGCAGTATGTGGGAGTTTGTGGACAGCGAGACTGTCCCGAGCGAACATGTCTGCAGTAGATGTCTCCGTCTCGAATCTCTCTGGCTCAGAGTCATTGAGCTGGAGTGCGAGTTGGAGACACTCTGATGCATAAGGGAGGAGGAGAAGTATCTGGACAGTTAGCTCCGGACTTCAGTCACACCTCATAGAGAGGTGTATGTTCAGAGCGGGGTTGGTGTGCAGAATAAGGAGATCCCAGGTGAGATAGAGAATGAGGATCCACAGAAACTGATTCTATTCAACATGTACAATGTACTTGCTACCTGTGAGGATAAGGATAAAGATTGTTGGAAGAACTGCCAGAATGTGGATATTGATACTTTGGAGCAGGAGGCTGTCCTAAGGGGGGAGGAGGATGAGGAGGGAAAGCGTAATGTGATAGTTGTAGGGGATTCTATAATTAGGGGGACAGATAGCATCCTTTGTAAGCAAGATTGAGAAGCCCACATGATATGTTGCCTACCTGGTGCCAGGGTGAGGACCATCTCGAACCAGCTTGAAAGGATTTTGGAGAGGGAAGGGGAGGATCCAGTTGTTGTGGTCCATGTTGGGATTAACAACAGAGGGAAGAGTAGGCAAGAGGTCCTATTTGGGGAGTACCAGAAACTAGGAACTAAATTAAAGAACAGGACGTCAAGGGTTATAATCTCTGGATTATTACCTGAGCCACGTGCAAATTGGTATAGGGATAAGCAGATTAGGGAGGCGAACATGTTGTTGAAGGAGTGGTGTGGGAAAGAGGAATTCCATTTCCTGGGGCACTGGCACCAGTATTAGGACAGGAAGGAGCTGTACCATTGGGACAGGCTCCACCTGAACCGGTCTGGGACCAGGGTCCTAGTGGAAAGGATAAATAGGGCGGTCACAAGGACTTTAAATTAGTAAATGTGGGGGAGGGCTCAAGTGAAAATTGTAGTAAAATAATAGTTCAAAAACAAACGAAATGGTCGAATGGCTTACTACTGCTCTTATTTTTCTATGTTTCTATGTTGAATATACTCAAAGCCTCAGCATTCACAGCCCTCTGGGGCAGAGAATTTGAAAGATTCACAACCCTCTGAGTGAAGAAATTCCTCCTCATCTCAGTCTTAAATGGTCTACCCCTTATCCTGAGACTATGCCCCTAGTTCAGGACACTCCAGCCAGGGGAAACCTCTCAGCATTTACCCTGCCAATCCTCTTCAGAATCAAACTATTTCCGCTGGTTGTGGAGTCTAGGACTAGGGGACATAGTCTAAAAATTAGAGCCAGACCTTTCAGGAGTGAAGTTAGGAAATACTTCTACACACAAAGCGTAGTAGAAGTTTGGAACACTCTTCCACAAATGGCAATCGATGCTAGATCAATTGTTAATTTTAAATCTGAGATCGATAGATTTTTGTTAACCAATGGTATTAAGGTATATGGGCCAGAGGCGGGTATATGGAGTCAGGTCGCAGATCAGCCATGATCTCATTGAATGTTGGAACAGGCTCGAGGGGCTGCATGGCCTACTCCTGTTCCTATGTTCTTATGTACATTACAAAAGGAGGCCATTCGGCCCATTGAGTCTGTGCCAGCTCTTTCGAGAGCTATCTAGTAAGTCCCACTCCCCCGCTCTTTCCCCATATCCTTGCAATTTATTCTTCTTCAAGTATTTACCCAATTCCCTATTGAATGCTAATATTGAATGTGTATCCACCACCCTATCAGATAGTCCATTCCAAATCCTAACCACTCACTGTGTAAAAAGGTTTCTCCTCATGTCGCCTCTGGTTCTTTTGACAATCACTTTAAATCTGTGCCCTCTCATTATCAGCCCTTCAGCCGTTGGAAACATTTTGACCTAGAAATTCAGTATAGCCACGTTCAGGGCGCTACAGTCGGGCGGCTGCTAAAGTTTGTGTGGTGTATGTAACCTGTTCCACCTTAAGAGAACTACCTTAAGAGATGTACTACTTTCTCTTGGCTGCTGTATACTGTAATACCGGTGGTAACCACACCGGTATATAAACGTTGTGTAGGGATTTGCTGGGCAGTTCAGCCCTGACCTCCGAATAGTAAAGACCTGTTAAAAATTATTCTTGTGGTGTTTGTCCAGTGATTTATAATAAGCATAACTGGGACACACAGAATTAACAGTGGCGACGAGTCCGATCATACCCTGCGGCAGTTTTACATCCAAGGCAGCTTCGTCCTCAGAACGGGCGTCGAGAAGAGGCATCCGCCCTCATCATCCTGCTGAGCACCATCGCACGGGAGGCATCGAGAACCCGGGTTAAAAAGAAAAATTCTGACCACGAAGCCCTCCATCAGTGACAGGCAGTGATCATCCCTTCTACCACGGTGGTGGGTAAGCCGATCAGCGACATGAGCAGATTGTCGGCCGCGTTGACTGTGGAGTGGGGGAGGGAAAACGGAGGAAAAAGGGCGGAGAACTCGACCACGGCCGGTGAAAAGGGCCGGGCTGCAATCGAGGCCGAGAGGCGCAGCGACTGGGGCAGCTTAAGGCACGAGAGCCGCGGAGAATTCAAACGCAGCCGGTGTAAAGGACCGGGCTGCATGCGGGGCTGAGAGGCGCAACAGCAGGGGAAGCGTGAATGCCCACGGGAACCGCGGGGGAGTAAAAGCAGCGTCGGGGAATTGAGAACCGCTGGGGAGGCAAGAACGGCAGCAGCACGGCAATCGCCATTGCAGCCAGCGGGGGAAGAAGGCAAACGCGGGAATCCGCCATTGTAGTCGGCGGGGGAAGAAGATGAGCGCGGGAAAGACCGCCAAGCGCGGGAAGCCGCCATTTTAGTAGGCGGGGGAAGAAGACAAGCGTGGGAAGCCGCCATTTTGAGAAAAATAAAAATTAAAAAACTTGCAAGGATGCCTAAACATGGGAACATTAATACCTTTGATAGCGATATCGAAGATTGGACCACATATGTAGAACGCATGGAAGTTTATTGTAAAGCAAATAAGGTACCAGATGGTGAGAAAGCACTAACCTTATTAAGCTCAATGGGTGCGAAGACATACGGACTATTGAAGCACCTTCTATCACCAGATAAACCGGCGGATCAGACTTTCGCGAATATTGTTACTGTCCTGAAAAATCATTTAAACCCCACGCCGCTGATGATAGCGGAACGATTGAAATTTTACAGAAGAACGCAGCTGAAAGACGAAAGCAACGCTGAATTTTTAATTGAACTGCGTAAGCTATCAAAGTACTGTCAGTTTGGAACAGGACTAGCAGATGCGCTGAGAGATAAATTTGTGTGTGGATTGTTAAAAGAAGGAACACAAAAGCGACTGCTTGAGGAGAATGATCTTACGCTTGATAAAGCTGTCACTATTGCAGCATCGCACGAAGCCGCAGCGAGAGGCACTGCGGAAATGCAGCTACGGTCACTGGAACTCAGCACCAATCAAATGGTCTTGGGTACAGTAAAATGTTATCGTTGTGGAAAGACAACGCACGATCAGATCTAGTGCTGGTTCAAAAATCAGGAATGCAGAAAATGTGGCAGGCTTGGTCACATAGCTAAAGTATGCCGGTCAGGAAAGAAGGCCAGCAACAAAAAGCCACCGCAGGAAAAGTACAGAAAGGTACACAAGGTGACAGAGAACAGTTCGAACGAACAGAAGTCAAATTCAGACTCCAGCAGTAATGAACTGGGTAGTCTAAGAGTGCACAATGTTGGTAATGAAGCAGACCTCCAAACAATCTGGGTCACACTTCAGATAGCAGGAGTCCAAGTGAAGATGGAATTGGACACTGGATCGGCATTGACGGTCATGAATAAGCAAGATTACAAAAGGTTATTCCCACATATTCCCCTACGGGATACGGAGATTGTATTGAAAACATACACGGGGCAAAGAGTATACCCCATCGGGAAGATAGAGGTAAAGGTGGTCCGCAAGGGCAAAGAAAGCCAAGGAATGGACTTATATGTGCTACCTGAGGGAGGTCCACCACTACTGGGACGGGAGTGGATTAGGAAAATAAATATGGACTGGCATTCCTTAAAAGCACTAACGGTAGATTCCGGTAAAAAAGATGTCAAACCTAAACGATTGTCCAGAATATTGGACGATGCTAAAGAGGTGTTCCAACAGGGACTGGGAACACAGAGGAATTACGGCAAACATCAAGGTAGAAGAACATGCAAACCCGAAATTTTTCAAAGCCAGACCGGTACCTTATGCGATACGACCTGCTGTGGAAGCTGAGCTGGAAGGGCTAGAACGTTCAGGAGTACTGTCTAAGGTAGACTGGAGTGAGTGGGCCACGCCCATTGTTCCCGTCATGAAGCGTTCATCGAGCAACAAGCCGGGGGAACCGGGGAAGGTTCGCATCTGTGGAGATTTCAAGATCACTGTTAATCCGGTGCTTCACACGGTGCAGTATCCGCTTCCGCGGATTGAGGATATCTTCGCTTCGTTGTCTGGCGGGAAACATTTCACCAAGATAGACCTGGCGCAGGCATACTTACAGATGGAAGTTGAGGAAGAGTCACGCCAGTATCTCACGATCAACACGCATAGAGGCTTGTACCGGTATAATAGACTGGTTTTTGGAGTGGCATCGGCTCCAGCAATTTGGCAGAGGGCCATGGAGCAGGTATTACAGGGAATTCCAGGCACACAATGTTACCTGGACGATATTCTGATTACAGGAGATGATGACGAGGAACACCTTGCAAATTTGGAACTGGTGCTCACCAGATTGAAAGAATATGGACTTCGAGTTAATCGCCAGATATGTGAGTTCTTTCAGAAGCAGATCTCGTACTGTGGTCATGTCATTGACCAGGAGGGGCTTCATAAGTCTCCTGACAAGATCGAAGCTGTTGTGAAGGCTCCCGCTCCGGATAATGTATCCCAGTTGAGGTCGCTCCTAGGGTTGATTAACTATTACCATAAGTTTCTGCCAAATTTATCCACGGTGCTGCACCCGCTGAACGCTCTTTTGCAGAAGGGAGTACCATGGAAGTGGAGCGAGGACTGTAAGAGGGCCTTTCGCAAAAGCAAGGCATTGATCACCTCAGAGGAAGTGTTGGCTCACTTCAACCCAACGCTGCGTATTCGTTTGGCTTGTGATGCTTCTCCATATGGTATTGGGGCAGTACTCTCACACAAGTTGCCAAATGGCCTGGAGAGGCCAGTTGCGTTTGCATCCAGATCATTGACCTCCGCTGAGCGCAACTATGCTCAGATAGATAGGGAGGCTCTCAGCCTCGTGTGGGGAGTAAAGAAGTTTAATCATTACCTGCAGGGCCAATAGTTTACGCTTCTGACAGACCACCAGCCGTTGGTATCCATTTTTAACCCTAAGAAGGGTGTTTCGGTGATGACAGCACAGAGACTCCAGAGATGGTCCCTTTTCCTAGGGGCACATCAATATCAGATCGAATTCAAAGGTACAAAGCAGCATGGTAATGCTGATGGGCTGTCGCGCCTGCCACTACCTACAGAGGAGGAGGCACCGACGGTTGACCCTGTTGAGTTATTTCACTCGACTATCATCGAATGTTTACCAGTCACCAATGCAAGTATTGAAAGAGAAGCCAGGAACGACCCGACACTGTCCCGGGTCTACGAAGTGACAGTGAAGGGATGGCCAGCACATGGTGATCCACTGTTACCGGCATTCTCAGCAAGACGAGAACAGCTGTCCGTCTGTCAAGGAACATTGATGTATGGAACAAGGGTGATTATTCCTCCTAAGTTAAGAGAGAGAGTTCTAAAGGAACTGCATGAAGGTCATCTGGGGGGAGTCAAGATGAAAAGCCTTCCTAGGGCTTATGTGTGGTGGCCGGGTATCGACCAACAGATAGAGGATCTGACGAAAAGCTGCTCAGGGTGCCAAAAAGTGCAAAATGCACCTCCGATTGCACCGCTGCATCCATGGGAATGGCCTTCAACCCCATGGCAACGTGTACATATTGACTTTGCTGGTCCATTCATGGACTCCATGTTTTTAATTGCGGTGGACGCACATTCTAAATGGCCAGAAGTGATTAAGATGACTACCACTACCTCGGAAAACACGATCGCGGTGCTAAGAACGATATTTGCAAGAAATGGATTGCCAGTACAAATATGTTCAGACAACGGACCGCAGTTCGTGTCAGAAGAATTCCAGAAATTCATGAAGAAGAATGGGGTGAAACATTATACCTCTGCCCCATATCATCCGGCAACAAATGGGTTGGCCGAGAGATTTGTACAAACGTTGAAAAAAGCAATAAAGGCCATGAGCGAAGATCAGATTCCACTACAACACAAGGTGGACAAATTCCTACTGGCATATCGAAACGCCACTCATGCAGTGACAAACCAAAGTCCTGCCATGATGTTCTATAACAGGAGGTTGCAGTCCAGGTTGGACTTGTTAAAACCAAATGTGCGGAGGGAAGTTGAAAACAAACAGTTCCAGCATATAAATAACAAGACCACTCGGAGTTTCAAAATAGGACAACCAGTGTTAGCCCGGGACTATAAAAACGAGAAATGGCAATCTGGAACAATTCGGGCCAGACAAGGACCCCTGATGTACACGGTAGATATTGGTGAAAATGTAATACGGCGTCATGCTGACCAACTGGTAGAATCGAGAACAAGGGTCGAACCCAGGGTTACGGCAGAGACAACCGTGGAAGAAGTTAGTGAACCTGAAGCATCTACCTCAGAAGTGAATGTACCTGAGGATGATGTCCAATCCATAAGAGATCAACTAGATGAGTCACCCCAGCAACGAGAATCAGAGACCCCTGAAAGGCGTTATCCAACTCGAATCAGGAGGCCTCCTCAGAGACTGAATCTTTGAACTGTTTTGCATGAAGTTGTATATATATATATCTATATATGTTATTATGTTATGTTAAATGGGGATATAACTGTTAAGCTAAAAAGGGAGGATTGTGGTGTATGTAACCTGTTCCACCTTAAGAGAACTACCTTAAGAGATGTACTACTTTCTCTTGGCTGCTGTATACTGTAATACCGGTGGTGACCACACCGGTATATAAACGTTGTGTAGGGATTTGCTGGGCAGTTCAGCCCTGACCTCCGAATAGTAAAGACCTGTTAAAAGTTATTCTTGTGGTCTGTGTCCAGTGATTTATAATAAGCATAACTGGGACACACAGACTTAACAGTTTGCGCCCGGCGCAAGTTCGCGCCACCTTCGCCGATATTCAGTCGCATCGCCCCAAGAGGTTGCTGCTGCGCTAAAACAGGCGATGCACGACTTTCATTAGGCGCTAAGCCGGCGGTCCGGGGCGATAACCCCGAGGGCGGGCGCAGCACAGGTGCGGCGAGTTGCTGATTGACGGCAGACACTCTGGCGCCGGTCAGCTCTTAAAGGGGGAGGGTGGACTTGTCTGGCTGCCATGCCCTGCGCACTGCAGCCCTGAAGCAAGGCCTGACCAATGCTGGTTCATCAGTTATACGCCCTGGACCATGGGGAAGCCCGCTATTCTTCCAAATCCCATGGTACACTCTTGCTGCTTGTCCAGGGTCATGGGGAAGGAGATGTACTGACGTCTCCTTCTGAAAAGGGCATTGTTCACCTGTCAGATGCAGCAATGTACCGCGAACTGGGAGATGTTGGCAATGTCCCCAGTAGCGGATTGGAAGGAGCCGGTGGCATAGAAGTTGAGAGCCACCGTCACCTTCACTGCCACTGACAGAGACGTCCTGCTCCTCAGCTGTGGCTGCAGATCTCTGCAAAGCAGGTGGTAGATCTCAGTGACCACCTCCCTTCTGAATCGCAGCCTCCGAACACACTGCTCCTCAGATATGTTCAGATATGAGAACTGCTGGCGGTATACCCTGGGTGGGTAAGGCCTCCTGTGCCGACACCTGTTGGCCCTTCTCCATCTGGCCATGACTGGCACTCTCTCACGGCGTCTCTGATCCCTTTGAATGCAATGCAGAAAGCCAACGTTTCCACCCATTGTAGCCCCCATTACAGTATATGTGGCGACTCAAGGCTATGGCACTGAAAGTGAAATCCAAGTGCAAAGCTCTGGCCTGAAGCCAGAAGTACCTGTGCGAGCGCTGAGTCAAAGCAGAAAGCTCTCTGCCTTTGTCTCTCACACAGAAGGATTGGCACAAAATGGCTGTCACTTATAATGCAGGAGGAGTCCCCTTTAAATAGCACCCCCCGCACCCCGCAGCGACTGGGAACCGTTCCCCTCTACCAGTCGCTGGGGGCGCCAGGCGCAAAGAAGGGCGGCGCCACTGAAGTTCCGGTTTGGGGCGCACAAAGGGCGTTGCATGATGAAATGACGTCAGGATCTGCACGCGCAGCTGAGCGCGCGCAAAGACTTTGCGCCGACGCTAAATCTCTAGTGAAGTTGGGGGAGGCGCAGATCATGCTGCGCCCATCCGCTAGCCGCCTAGCGCCCAACATCTCCTCCTCCTAAGGCGCTACCGGCTGGCGCAAGCAACTGAATTTCTAGGCCTTTCTCTTTATTCACTTTATTTACTCTATATCTAAATCCTTCTTGATTTTAAACACCTCTATCAAATCTCCTCTTAGCCTTCTCTGCTCCAAAGAGAACAACCCCAGCTTCTCCAGTCTATCCAAGTAACTGTATTCCCTCATCAGTCTAGTAACTCTCTTCTGTACCTCTCCAAAGCCTTCATGCACTTCCGAAAGTGTGGTGCCCAGAATTGGACGTAATACTCCAGCTGGGGCCGAACTCGTGTTTTATATAAGTTTAGCATAACTTCCTGGCTTTTGTACCTATGCCTCTATTTTAAAGTCCAGGGTGCCATGGGCTACAAATTCAGGGGGTACCTATGCCTCTATTTTAAAGTCCAGGGTCCCATAGGCTACAAATTCAGGGGGTAAGTGCCAGCTGTTACCACCCGATTCATGGAAAAAAATGGCGGCCGGCACACTTTCGCCCACTGCCGGCGGGTCCTGTGGTGGCCGCCATTTTCGGCAGGTCGGTAGCACTCGCTGGAAGTATTGTAATGAGTCAGAGCATAACGTCAATCTCTGTGTAACGTCAAGTTTATGGCCACTCATCCATTTTGGATATCGCCGCTCCTATTGCCACCCTCTCTAAAGCACGCCCATGCGTGCAGCCATTAAAAGCACTTCAGCAGTGTTAATGGCCATGCGGAGTCTGGCAGGTCTTGGCAGATTGTATATGAAGGTAGAGGCTGACAAGTGGAAAACACCTCAGATGGATACCGGAACTTCAAACTCCTCTTTTGCCAATGTTCTTCTTATACTTTCTTTTTTTGCCCATCAGTGGGATGGGCGAGGGGTTGCATTTTCTATTGACTTTTCAGGACAACAACAGTGTTTGTGGGTCAGTAAAATCAATGGGTGAAGCCTCATGGAACAAGCTTTTAGTTCAGAACTCAATACCTGCACAGAACTACAAATCCCTCAGCGGATTCACAAGAAATAAAAAAAATGAATTCCTAAACAGTATCAGATTGTCGAGAACTCCATTGTTATGTTCGAAGATCATCTCTGATAAGATCTCTTTATGATGGCATCATGAGAACGTCACTCCCTAGCAAATCTGGACTCAACTGCTTAAGGTTTTAAGGAATTATAATTAATTTATTCAAAATTCCATAACCAATTATTTATCAAGTAATTATTTTGTGGCGAGTATGCAAGACCCACTAAAAATGATTATTACACATTTAAACACTTTCAAATGTAATCATTGGGGAAAGAATAGGATTACAGAGAACGCAGATGCATTCATTTCATGAACTATTAAAACATCAACAAACATCAGGTGGCAGGTAATATTTTTGTAGCAAGTATGGCAACAGTTCCGTACACGGCCTACAGGTTTGCTCCTTTCTTCCCCGTTCTCATTCACTGCAAGCTGGAGACAGACGTGACCTTCGGCCTCCTGCTGAGCTTAGCGCTGGAAAGAGTGTGTTATATCACAAGATCACTGCACCGCTGATGTTAATTCGCAGGCAGCACCAAAATACCAATGCTGTCTGCGCTCTCTTGGCGGGTGGTCATTAGACTTGGCTGTTACCGGCATGTTTCCAGCGTACTGGAATTTTTAGCCCCATATGCTTTATTAACTGAAATAAAATCAGAAAATGCTGGAAACACTCAGCAGGTCAGGCAGCATCTGTGGAGAGAGAAACAGAATTAACATTTCAGGTCGATGACCTGTCATTAAAACTGGAAAAAGTTAGACATGTAACAGATTTTTAAGCAAATGCAGGGGCAGGGAAAGGAGGGAGCAGAGAAAGGAACAAAAGGCAAGGTCTGTGGTAGGGTGGAAGGCAGGAGAGATTAAATGACAACATTAATGTCTTTACTAAGAAAAAGGAGATGGTAATGAGACAAGTAAAGGAACAAAAGATGAGTCTGGAAGTGGTGTAAATGGGTATAGCAGAATCATCAACAGCTGCCGTCTGAAAAAATGGGGGCAGAGGTTATGGTCTGAAATTGTTGAACTCAATGTTGAGTCCAGAAGGCTGTAAAGTGCCTAATAGAAAGATGAGGTGTTGTTCCTCGAGCTTATGTTGATCTTCGTTGGATCAGTATAAGAGGCCGAGGTCAGAGAGGTCAGAGTGGGAGTGGAGTGGAGAATTAAAGTGACAAGTGACTGGAAGCTCGATGCTACGCTTGTGGCTTGAATGAAGGTGAGACGCAAAGCGGTCACCCAATCTGCGTTTGGTCTCCCCAACGTAGAGGAGACCGCATTGTGAGCAGCGAATACAGCAGTATGGAAGGAGCACTTCAAAGATCTCCTTAACCGAGACTCTGTCTTCGACGCGAGTTTCCTCAACTCCATCGCACAGCATGCTACCCACCACCACCTCAGCACAAGCCCAGCCCAGCATGAGGTTGAAAAGGCCATTCGACAACTGAAGAGCAGCAAGGCCTCAGGAGCAGATGGAATCCCCGCCGAGGCGCTAAAACATGGCATCGAATTACAGTATGCAGACGACGCTTGTGTCTGCGCACACTCTGATCTGGGTTTGGTCTCCCCAATGTAGAGGAGAACGCATCATGAGCAGCAAATACAGTAGTATGGAAGGAGCACTTTGAAGATCTCCTTAATCGAGACTCTGTCTTCGACGCGAGTGTCCTCAACTCCATCCCGCAACATGCTACCCACCACCACCTCAGCACAAGCCTAGCCCAGCATGAGGTTGAAAAGACCATCTGACAACTGAAGAACAACAAGGCCTCAGGAGCAGATGGAATCCCCGCCAAGGTGCTAAAACATGGCAGAGAAGAACTATTGACACGAAAATTGGTGGGAAAGACAGAGGATCAGAGGGACCTTGGTGTGCATGTACATAGATCCCTGAAGGCAGCAGAACAGGTGGATAAGGTGGTTAAAAAGGCATATGGGACACTTGCCTTCATTAGCCGAGGCATAGAATATAAGAGCAGGGAGGTTATGATGGAGCTGTACAAAACGCTGGTTAGGCCACAGCTGGAGTACTGTGTGCAGTTCTGGTCGCCACACTATAGGAAGGATGTGATTGCTTTGGAGAGGGTGCAGAGGAGATTCACCAGGATGTTACCTGGGCTGGAGCGCTTCAGCTATGAAGAAAGGCTGGACAGGCTGGGGTTGTTTTCCTTGGAGCAGAGAAGGCTGAGGGGGGACCTGATTGAGGTGTACAAAATTATGAGGGGCATAGATAGGGTAGATAGAAAGGAACTTTTTCCCTTAGTAGAGGGGTCAATAACAAGGGGACATAGATTCAAGGTAAGGGGCAGGAGGTTTAGAGGGGATTTGAGGAAGAACTTTTTCACCCAGAGGGTGGTTGGAATCTGGAACTCACTGCCTGACAGGGTGGTAGAGGCAGGAACCCTCACAACATTCAAGAAGCATTTGGATGAGCACTTGAAATGCCATAGCATACAAGGCTACGGACCAAATGCTGGAAAATGTGATTTGATTAGACAGGGCTTGATGGCCGGCGCGGACGCGATGGGCCGAAGCGCCTCGTTCTGTGCTGTATAAATCGATGACTCTATGACATGAACTCATTTCTCTTATTTGGAAGGAGGAGAGCATGCCAGGGGATCTCAGCGATGCCGTAATCGTGACCATCTTCAAGAAAGGTGACAAGTCCGATTGCGGTAATTATAGCGGAGTCTTCCTGCTGTCTGCAACCAGGAAAGTCATTGCAAGAATCCTCCTCAATCGCCTTCTCCCAGTGGCTGAAGAGCTCCTCCCAGAGTCGCAATGTGTATTCCGCCCACTAAGGGACACAATGGACATGATCAGCACCGCGCGTCAATTACAAGAAAAATGCAGGGAACAGCACCAACCGCTGTACATGGCCTTCTTTGACCTCACAAAGGCCTTCGTCACCATCAACCGTGAGGGCTTATGGGGTGTCCTCCTCAAATTCGGCTGCTCGCAAAAGATTGTCACCATCCTCTGCCAGCTTCACGACGACATGCAAGCCATGATCCTGACCAATGGATCCACCACACCACAGACCCAATTCACGTACGGACCGAGGTGAAGCAAGGCTGTGTCATCGCACAAATGCTTTTCTCGATCTTCAATGCTCCAACTGTAAGATTCGCAAAATTGAACATTGTCCTATAAGGGTCTATTGGCAGAAGAGGCCTTAATTTTAAAGACTGTTTTAAAAGAAGCCCAGAAAAAGGGGCATACAAAATGGCCACCAGACCCCGTGACCAGCTTTTTGGACACTTTAAAATGGTTCCTGCAGTCCCCAGACAGCCTTTGTGGATTCAGCCCACAGTAAGTTCTGGAAGGCCGTTTTGGAGAAAACGAAACCAGACAGAACCACATACATATGGATTGGATGCAGTTCCAGTCAGATCGGCCTGTAGATAAAGGCCATCTATATGTTTACCCAGACAAAGGGAAACAGTTTTATATTCATAGGGGGAGCATCAAAGACCCATTAAAGACATCAAGAAGACATTCAAAACAATACAGGGTCATTCCAGACCAGAGTTGGCCATCACCGGCCATCCCAAAGTAGTTTAAAACATAATAACTACCCCGTTGTGATACCAGCCTGCCAAAAGTTAAACAAAGACTAACCTTGATTTGGCGGGAGATAAAGGCCTCTTTTGAGAAGTATATCTGGGAGACCCGGGGTAGCGATCGAGGTTCTGAGGAGGTTCACAGGATCCGGGGCTTCAGCTGGGCTTCTACATCGGTACGGAGTTCAAGCGGAGACGACGGAGGATCGAGGCTCGAGATGGGAGGTCGAGTTAGCATCTAGCCCCAGGGTAACTGTCGGGAGATCATCGACCAACCCCGGGACGCTGACAAGTATAGGTGAAACCTATATGAAAACGGTGAACCAACTGGGCTGTGCGACGAAACCCATACGAAAATGATAAAACAGTTGGTCTCTCCCCGCACCGACTTCCAGGCCTGCTGACATCCAGCCTGTCCGTGACCTTCACCTCGAGGAAGAAGAGAGTGTCGCAGCCCGCAGCGCTGACCACGTGGAGACAGGACGCCTGAAAGGATCAAAATGCAGACCTGTTTCAAAACTCTATACTTTCCAACTGGATTGGTGAGCATGTTTCTGGCCCCTCACAATCTGATCTGGATAGGCTTAGGGGGTGGGCATTTAAAGGGTAATTTTAACAATGAGTTGTTGTCCCTCGATGTTCCGTGTGTTTCCCCATTTCGTGATATGCCTGTATATATCTTAGCCAGTGCTGTATTATGATTTGTTTTTCCCTCCCATGTACCTTATTGGTTTGCAGTTTGATTTGTTCCTTTATGCAATAAAGTTTCATTTCGTTTCCATTAAACCTGGCCTATAGAGTATTCTCTACATTGTAGTTCCTGCCTCAAAGTCCAGTGTCTAGAACCTAAGGGGCGAGTGGGTCGAACCACTCAAGGTTTTACTGTGCAAGAGAGAGAGGCCTCTAGAGAGAGAAACCTCTGCGATCTAAAACCCCTTACACATCTCACCCTCAGTAAGCTCCCTAATGGAGTGGAACTAATCTACAGACCAAATGGGAAACTGTTCAACCTCCGTCGCCTCCAGTCCAGATGCAAGGTCGTCCCATCCTCTGTCATCGAATAACAGTCTGCAGACGATGCTTGCGTCTGCGCATACTCTGAGGCCGAACTCCAAACCATCGTCAATACCTTCACCGAAGCATATGAGAGCATGGGCCTTACACTAAACATCCGTAAGACAAAAGTCCTCCACCAACCTGCCCTCGCCGCACAGTACTGCTCCCCGATTATCAAAATCCATGACGAGGCCTTGGACAACGTGAACCACTTTCCATACCTCGGGAGCCTACTGTCAACAACGGCAAACATCAACGACGAAGTCCAACACCACCTTCAGTGTGCCAGTGCAGCCTTTGGTCACCTGAGGAAGAGAGTGTTTGAAGACTAGGACCTCAAACCCAACACCAAGCTCATGGTCTACAGAGCAGTAGTGATACCCACCCTCCTGTATGCTTTAGAGACATGGACCATGTACAGCAGGCACCTCAAAGCATTGGAGAGGTACCAGCAACACTGCCTTCGCAAGATCCTGCAAATCCATTGGCAGGATAGGCGCACCAACATCAGTGTTCTCACTCAAGCCAACCTCCCCAGCATCGAAGTTTTGAGCACGCTCGATCAGCTCCGATGGATGGGCCACATCGTCCACATGACCGATACGAGACTCCCAAAACAAGTGTTCTATTCGGAGCTCCGACACGACACGACAGGTGGGCAGAGGAAATGCTTCAAGGACACCCTCAAAGCCTCCTTGAAAAAGTGCAACATCCCCACCAACACCTGGGAATCCCTGGCCTAAGAAGGCACAAAGTGGGGGAGAAGCATCCGGGAAGGCGCCAAACACCTCGAGTCTCTTCGCCAGGAGCAAGCGGAAGCCAAGCACAAATAGCGGAAGGAGAGCATGTCAACCCAAGCACCCCACCCACCTGCCCCTTCAAACACCGTCTGCCCCACTTGTGATAGAGACTGTAGGTCCCGTATAGGGCTCATCAGTCACCCGAGAACTCATTTTTAATGTGGAAGCAAGTCATCCTCGGTTGCGAGGGATTGCCTCAGAGAGAGAAGATACTAAATTGCAATTTCCTAAATTCCTTTTATTTGGAGGAAGTGAGTGGAGTCAAAGGAGAAGTTGTTCAATGTGAGAAAAAGTTCAGTCAGGGGGAGAAGCGTGGTGGTGGATGGGGACTGGTTGGGCCTCTGTTCAAGGAAGAAGTGGTGCACCCTCAGGCCGTCCTGGTGGGAATGGAAGTGTAGCGGGATTGGACGTCCATAGTGAAAAGGAGATGTTTAGGGCCATGAAATTGGAAACTGTTAAAGTGGTGGAGGGCGTCAAAGGAGCTGCAGATATAGGTGGGAAGAGACTGGACAAGGGGAGAAAAAATAGAGTTGAGATAGGATGAAATCAGTTCCGTGGGGCAAGAACAGGCTGAAATTATGGGCCTACCAGGTGTAATGATATCAGCAAATAGTGATGGTATTTGCCTGTTTGATTATGATGCCTTACCAGCATAGTTGCCTGATTGATTACTTATGCCTGACCAACAGAGGGCATGTGACAGAGACAAGCAGTTTAGTTTTACATTCGTTTCAGAGGGATCTCTAGCATGGTGTCTCCTGTAATGCTGTTTAACTGAGTTGAACATACTTTAGATTAAAATACATTCTCTTTCATAAATGTCTCATCATTGAACCCACAAAGAAATCAATACATGGTGTCAGAAGTGATTGAAAGAGATGAAGAGGAAAAATCTGAAGTGAAATCAGCTCTCCACATATTAGCAAGCCAAAAGAGAACATCGTTACTTACCTTTGAAGAATAGCTAACGAAGTGGAAAAATGGAAGGTTTACACCCACCGGCGAAGCTTCAGTTGACAGGTAATGTGGCTGAAAATTGGAGGAGATTCAAACAACGTTTAGAATTGTATTTAGCGGCAATCGGAGCTGACGAGAAAAGTGATAAAAAGAAATCGTCAGTGTTCTTACATGTTGTGGGTGATGAAGCGCTGGAGGAGACAATATGAAGCTAGATAAAATAATGGAACAGTTTGAGGCCTACTGCATACCTAAACGTAACGTGACGTTTGAGAGGCACAGATTTTTCACATGTGTACAGAAAACGGGAGAGACTATTGATCAGTATGTGACTGAACTGAGAAACAGGAGCAAATTGTGTGAATTTGGGGGACTGACAGACTCGCTGATAAAAGACAGACTGGTGTGTGGTATTCCAGATAATGGTCTAAGGGAAAGACTGCTAAGAGAGCAAGATCTAGACCTGGGAAAAGCCATAGCACTGTGTAGGGCTACAGAGACTGTGAAGTTGCAGGCAAAGGAGCTGTTCAGTGACAGTAGCTGCAACGTGGATGCAGTGAGAATGAACAGACACAAACCGTTTAACGAAAACAGCGCCAATGTGAAAAAAGAGGCGTGGCCAGCGAACGAAAATGAAAGGGGCAATCGAAAGTCATGTGGTCGATGCGGTACACAGCATCCACCAAAAAAGTGTCCAGCATATGGTAAAAAATGCAATAGTTGCAACAAAAACAACCATTATGCCCGTTGCTGTAAGAACCAAGCGCAACAAAGCAAGGTCCATACAGTAGATGAAAGCGAGATAGATGAGTTCTATGTAGATGTTGTGTCTGAAAACAAAAAAGAAAAAAGAGACTGGATGTTGACACTAAAAGTGAATGACATACACATTCCATTTAAATTGGATACTGGAGCACAAGTTAAAGTGATATCAGCGACTGATTTTAAGAAAATTAGACCAGACCAAAGATACATGGAATAAAAGTGAAAGTGACAGGATACTCAGGTACTGATATACCAGTGAAAGGAAGATGCATTGTCAATGTGACACACAAGGACAGAGAGCACACGCTAGCATTAATCGTGGTGCCAAAGGATGTGCAAGCCATACTAGGTTTAAAAGCCTGTGAGAGACTGAACCTGGTAAAGAGAGTCCTCATTGTGGAAAGCGAAGGAGAGACAGTCTATGATGAACTCATGAAAGTGTACAATGACCTATTCCAGGGTCGAGGCTGCCTTCCAGGAGAACACATGATCAGAGTAGATAAAAGTATGCCAACGGTCATACATCCATGCAGAAAAGTTCCGTTTGCTCTTCAAAAGCAACTGAAGGCAGAGTTGGAAAGGATGGAAAGCCTGAACGTGATTCAGAAGATAGATGAGCCAACTGAGTGGGTGAGTTCCCTCGTCGTTGTGGACAAAAAGAATGGAAAGCTCAGAATTTGCCTGGATCCAAGAGGTCTAAACAGAGCAATAAAGAGAGAGCACTTCAAGCTTCCTACACGTGAGGAAATAATGTCACAGTTTGCAAATGCAAAGTATTTCAGCAAGTTAGATGCATCATCAGGATTTTGGCAGATGAAATTGGACGAAGCAAGTTCAAGACTGTGCACGTTCAACAGTCCATTTGGCAGATACAGATTCCTAAGGTTACCATTTGGCATTGCCTCAGCTCCTGAAGTGTATCACAAAACTATCCATATGATCTATGAGCACCTGGAGGGAGTTGATACATCAATGGATGACATCATAGTATGGGGAACCACGAGAACTGAGCATGACGAGAGACTGAAAAAAGTGCCGGAAGCAACAAGGAAAACAAACCTGAAGCTGAATAGAGAGAAATGCCAGCTCGGGGTGACAGAACTGACATTCGTGGGAGATATCCTTAGCAGTGAGGGCATCAGACCAGATCCCAGAAAGGTGTCTGCCATTGAGAATATGCCAAAGTCACAATGCAAAAAGGATGTGCAGAGGTTTAATGGAATGATCAATTACATGGGTAAATTCATATCCAATCTCTCAGGAACGATGGCGCCACTGAGATGACTAACTGAAAAGAACATAGAATGGGAATAGAATCATGAGCATGAGAAGTCATGGAGCGATCTAAAGAAACTGCTCACAGAGGAACCAGTTCTGAGGTTTTATGACCCAGCGAGACCCATCAAGATATCATCAGATGCATCACAGAGTGGGCTCGGTGCCGTTCTTCTGCAAAAATATGACTACTGGCAACCTATTGCATATGCATCGCGCTCAATGACAGACGCAGAGATGCGATATGCTCAAATAGAAAAGGAGCTGCTCAGCATCACATACGCCTGTGAAAGATTTCACCAGTTTGTGGCAGGACAAGCAATCAGTGTAGAGACTGACCATAAGCCCTTGATTGCATTGTTCCAAAAGCCACTAAATAGCTGTCCGCTTAGAATACAAAGAATGATGATCAGGCTGCAACGCTATACACTGAATGTTGCATACACACCGGGTAAGCTGATGTATACAGCAGACACGTTGTCCAGAGCTGTTGACCCAAGTGAGCCCGCAAACACCAAAATGGATGAAAAAGTGAACGCCTACGTGGACATGATCACAAGTGCACTGCCAATAGCAGATGCAAAAATGGAGCTCATAAAGAATGAGACAAACAAAGATGAAACAATGAGACGACTGAGGAAAAGCATCTTGGATGGATGGCCCAACATGAAGCAAGACTGCTCACCTGACATGGTAGAGTACTGGAACTGCAGGGCGGAACTATCGGTGGTCAAAGACATCATCTACAAAGGCAGTAAAATAGTTATCCTAAAGAGTCTGACAAAAGAGATGCTAAAAAGGATCCATGGAGGACATCTGGGAATCGAAAAGTGTAAGAAAAGAGCACGAGAGGTGATGTACTGGCCATGAATCAACCAAGATGTGACAAATGAGGTGTCAAACTGCACAATATGCCTGAAATATCGAGCAAGCAATCCGGTAGAACCACTAAAGCCACACCCAGCGCCAGACAGACCTTACCAGAAGGTAGGCGCTGACCTATTCGTATGTCAAGGGAAGGACTATCTTGTAGTCACAGACTATTACTCCCTGTATCCAGAGGTTTGTAGACTGTGCACCACCACTGCAGATGCTGTGATAACATGTATGAAAGCCATATTCTCCAGACATGGCGTGGCAAGCGAGGTCTTCACAGACAACGGACCCCAGTTTTACAATGCAAGTTTCCGACACTTTGCCAAAGAGTGGGACTTTGTCCACACAACGCCAAGTCCTCACTTTCCACAGTCCAATGGACTAGTGGAAAAATCGGTCCAGACAGTGAAAAGACTGATGTACAAGGCAAAAGACAGTGGAACTGACTTCTACCAAAGCATGCTTGTATACCGCACAACGCCGCTCGAGTGTGGTATGTCACCAGCCCAACTCCTTATGGGACGTCGGCTAAGGTCAAACCTACCCATCCCGGAGAACCTCCTGAAAACAAAAGAGGGGGAGAAAGTGAGGAAGTTCAAAGAACAACAGAAAGAAAAGCAAAAGTATTACTATGACAGAGGAACACAAAACCTACCTGAACTCCACACTGGTGACCAAGTAAGGTTCAAAGACAAAACAAACATATGGACTCAGAAGGGAACTGTCCTGAGTGAAGTTCAACCAAGATCATACACCATTCAGACAGATGAGGGTGCTGTTCTGCGAAGAAATCGTCGAGATCTTCTCATGGGACCAGCCACAGCAAGTCAAAAGACTGATACTGTTGAACAACCTGATCACACAGCAGGTCAAAAGACTGATACTGTTGAACAACCTGATCACACAGCTGAGAAAACATCATCTGAGGCAACAACTCAGATTCAAGGACAATCAATCAGAAAATCCTCAAGACGCGTGAAGCCTCCTGACAGACTCATTGAGCAAATTTAAGGACTATTGTTATAGAAGGAAGTAATGTTATCTTATTCTTTCTTCAAGTTCTAGTGTATTTACATATTTCATGTGAACACAAAAGCAAGGTTAAAAAACCTTGATCATGATAATGATAATGTAAGTTCATTAAGTGTTACAGTTAAAATGCAGATTAATACAAAGAAAACATGTTGTTAGTTAAAAGTAAAATACTTTTGTTTTAAGAAAGGGAGATGTAATGATATCAGCAAATAGTGATGGTATTTGCCTGTTTGATTATGATGCCTTACCAGCATAGTTGCCTGATTGATTACTTATGCCTGACCAGCAGAGGGCATGTGACAGAGACAAGCAGTTTAGTTTTACTTTCGTTTTAGAGGGATCTCTAGCATGGTGTCTCCTGTAATGCTGTTTAACTGAGTTGAACATACGTTAGATTAAAAGACATTCTCTTTCATAAATGTCTCGTCATTGAACCCACAAATAATTCAATACACCAGGGCAGTCCTATTTGTGGATCTTGGGAATGAGGTAGAAGCGGACTGTGCAGGGCTGGGGGATTATGAGGTTGGTGGCCATGTAGGGAAGATCTGTAGAGGAGATGAGGTCAGTGACAGTCTTGTAAACAAAGGCTTGATGTTCAGTAGTGGGGTCATGGTCCAGGGAGAGATAGGAGGAGGTGTCAGAGAGTTGGTGTTCAGCCTCTGCAAGGTAGAGGTCGGTACGCCAAACAACAACAGTGCCACCCTTGTCAGTAGGTTTAATGACAATGTTAGGGTTGCTGTATTAACTGCTTTGTTAACCTATCCTGCCACCTTCAAAGATTTGTGCAGAAGTACCCCCAGGTCTCGCTTTTCTTGCACCCCCTCTGTTTTCTACACCTTAGCCAATTTTGTATCCATGCTGCTACTGCCCCCTTTATCCCATGAGCTTCAATTTTGCTAACAAGCCTAGTATTTAGTACTTTATCAAACGCCTTTTGAAAGTCCATATACATAACATCAACCGCACTGCCCTCATCTACCATCTCTGTTACAGCATCAAAAAACTCAATCAAGTTAGTCAAACATGATTTGCCCTTAACAAATCCGTACTGGCTGCCCTTTATTAGTCCATGCTTGTTCATGTGTCTGTTAATTTCCTCCCAGATTATTGTTTCTAAAAACTTCCCCACCACCGACGCTATACTGACTGGCCTGTAATTGCCAGGATTATCCTTCTTCCCTTTTTTGAACAAGTGTGTAACATCTGCAATCCTCCAGTCCTTTAGCACCACCTCTGTATCTAAGGAGGATTGGAAGATTATGGCATGCACCTCTGCAATCATAGAATCATAGAAATTTACAGCATTACACAGAAGGAGGCCATTTGGCCCATCTTGTCCGTGCTGGCTGACAAAGAGCTACCCACCCTAATCCCACTTTCCAGCACTTGATCCGTAGCTTTGTAGGTTATGTCACTTCAAGTGCATATCCAAGTACTTTCTAAATGTGATGAGGGTCTCTGCCTCTAACACCCTTTCAGGCAGTGAGTTCCAGACCCCCATCACCCTCTGAGTGAAAACATTTCTCCACAAATCCCCTTAAACCTCCGACCAATTATTTTAAATCTACGCCCCCTGGTTATTGACCCTTCTGCTAAGGGAAGTAGTTCCTTCCTGTCCACTTTATTTAGGTCCCTCATAATTTTATACACCTCAATTAGGTCTCCCCTCAGCCTCCTTTGTTCCAAAGAAACCAACCCCAGCCTATCCAATCTTTCCTCATAGCTAAAATTCTCCAGTTCAGGCAACATCCTCGTAAATCTCCTCTGTACCCTCTCTAGGGCAATCACATCTTTTCTGTAATGTGGTGACCAGAACTGCACGCAGTACTCTAGCTGAGGCCTAACTAGTGTTTTATAGAGTTCAGGCATAACTGCCCTGCTCTTATATTTTATGCCATGGCTAATAAAGGCAAGTATCCCGTATGCCTTCTTAACCACCTTATCTACCTGTCCTGCTATCTTCAGGGATCTGTGGACATGCACTCCAAGGTCCCTCTGTTCCTCTGCACTTATCAATGTCCTATCATTTATTGTGTATTCCCTTGCCTTGTTAGCCCTCCCCAAATGCATTACCTCATACTTGTCTGGATTGAATTCCAATTGCCACTGTTCTACCCATCTGACCAGCCCATTTACATCTTCCTGCAGCCTGCAGCTTTCTTCTTCATTATCGACCGCACGGCCAATTTTTGTATCATCTGCAAACTTCTTAATCATACCCCCTATATTCAAGTCTAAATCATTGATATATATCACAAAAAGCAAGGGACCTCGTACTAAGCCCTGTGGAACCCCACTGGAAACAGCCTTCCAGTCACAAAAACACCCATCGACCATAATCCTTTGCTTCCTACTTTTGGGCCAATTTTGGATCCAACTTGCCACTTTGCCTTGTATCCCATGGACTTTTACTTTCATGACCAGTCTGCCATGTCGGACCTCATCAAAAGCCTTGCTAAAATCCATATATGCTACATCAAACACACAACCCTCATCGACCCTTCTTGTTACCTCCTCAAAAAATTAAATCAAGTTAGTCAGACATGACCTCCACTTAACAAATCCATGCTGACTGTCCTTGATTAATCCGTGTCATTCTAAATGAAGATTTATCCTATCCCTCAGAATTTTTTCCAATAATTTTCCCACCACCAAGGTTAGGCTGACTGGCCTGTAATTACTCGATCTATCCTTTTCTCATTTTTTAAACAACGGTACAATATTAGCAGTCCCCCAGTTCTCTGGCACCACACCTGTAGCCAGAGAGGATTGGAAAATGATGACCAGAGCCTCTGCTATTTCCTCTCTTACTTGTCTTTACAGTCTGGGATACATTTCATCCGGACCTGGGGATTTATCCATTTTTAAAGATGCTAAACCCCTTAATACTTCCTTTCTCACTATGTTTATTTCACCTAATATTTCACACGTCTCCCTGATTGCAATGTCTGCATTGTTTCTCTCTTTTGTGAACATAGTCGCAAAAGTATTCATTAAAGACCATACCCACGTTTTCCACCTCCACACACAGGTTATCTTCATGGTCTCTAATAGGTCCTACTCTTTCTTTAGTTATTCTCTTGCTCTTAATGTATTTATAAAACATCTTTGGGGTTTCCTTGATTTTACCTGCCAATATTTTTTCATGCTCTCTCTTTGCTTTCCTAATTTCCTTTCTAATTTCAACCCTGCACTTTCTATACTCCTCTAGGTTTTCTATGGTATTGAGCACTCGGTAACAGTCATAGGCGTCCCTTTTTTCCTTCATCCTACACTGTATGTCCCTTGACATCCAGGGGGCTCTGGATTTGTTAGTCCCACCCTTTTTCTTTAAGGGAACATACTTGCACTGCGCCCTCACTGTCTCCTCCTTGAATGCCTCCCACTGCTCTGACACCGATTTACCTTCAAGTAGCTGCTTCCAGTCCACTTTGGCTAAATCACATCTGAGCTTTGTAAAATTGGCTTTTCCCAAATTGAGAACTTTTATTCCTTGTCTGTCTTTGTCCTTTTCCATAACTACCATAAATCTAACTGAATTATGATCACTACCCCCAAAATGCTCTCCCACTGATACCCCTTCCACCTGTCCAGCTTCATTTCCTAAAATTAAGTCCAGAACCGCCCCCTCCCTTGTTGGGCTTGCCACGTACTGGCTAAAAAAGTTCTCCTGAATGCATTTTAGGAATTCTGCACCCTCTATACCCTTCACACTAATTTTATCTCAGTTAATATTAGGGTAGTTGAAACCCCCTACTATTACTGCCCTATAGTTTTGGCACTTCTCAGAAACCTTGTAGGGGGTGGCATGTGCCCAGTCAGCTCTGCCTCTGACTGTCTCTGAGCGGTTCGAATCGCTCCCACACCCCTGGGTTCTAGACACCGGACTTAGGTACAGGCGGCGATACAGAAAATCGAGTAGACAAGTGGTTTGGTGCAAGAAAACCACAATTTTTATTAAAGGCACAATAAAACACAATCTTACTGAGAATTACTGAAATAATTACAGGCATATAAAATTACACTTATATGGGAATGGGGAACACACGGCACATCAAGGGAAACAAATACATTAAAAACCCCCTTATCCTTATCCCACCCCCAATACCTAACTAGATTAAGCTAAGAGGGGCCAGGAATTCATGCTCACCAATGGGGTTTCTTTTACGGTTCGAAACCTGTCGATTACACCGGTTGGTTTTGGAGTTCGCTCTTGTTGTCTTTTGGGCCTGCCGTCGTCAAGTGGTCACAGGGCGCGGCGATGGAGTTGTCTGTGCGAAGTACCCTTCCCTTTTCTCTCTTCGTTAGATTAGTCTTTTGTGGGGTACTTCACCTTGCAGGAATGGTTGTTCTTCTGGTGGCGGTTTGGTCACTGACGGTTTTGCTGTGGTTGGGGCTCAGTTGGCGGTTTTTGCTGTTAATATGATTTTCCTACCCAAGCTTCAAACGACAGTTTATTCTTGATTGACTTTACTGTCCATGCATCAAACGCCAGCTTATAACTAGGCCGTTTGTCCCCCAACGCTTCTTCTTGCTGCCCTTCTCTGCCTATCAGTTTTACCGTTCGTCTCATCTCGTCTCGTCTGCCCGTTTGCGGCCTGTGTGTCCTATGCGCGCTCGAATTCAGTTCCGTTCTTCTCCCCGTTTGGCCCCCGGTGTTGTAATGGGCGTCCTTGGTGTCAGGAGTGAGCAAGAGAGCGAGAGGCAAGAGGCAAGAGAGCGAGAGCTACCGGTGGGCCTACAATTATACCCGGTTCTTCACCCCTTATCTGCGCGCCAAATCAGGTCAGTTCTTTGTCTAACTTTTGGCAGGCTCATCTAAAATGATTACAGTCATTTACTTTAATGACTTCTGGGGCGGATGTCTCCTTGTTTAATGGCTTCGATATCCTGGCTGTTTGTTATTTATGAAATTTAATTGTCCTTCCTGGCTTGGCAGCTACCTGTGAGCTGTTATTGATTATTTATGCGAGAAGTTGATGGCCTCAAGATTAGATCCATCCTGACTTGATCTGTTCCAAGGTGACGAATGCATATTCTGTGTTTACCTAGCTGTCTGGCTTTAGAAAAGGACAAAGTCTTTCACAGATCCATGCATGTTAGGTTTTGTTTCAGGATTTGAATGGGCCTGCCTTCTGCAGGGCCTTGCTTTTAAAATCCTGCAAGCATTGGTCACGAGGTCTCAAAAGCCATTTTGGGTACCCTTTTTAATAACTTGTCCATACAGGGTCCCTTTATCCATAACTTTTGGGGAATGTGGGAATTTTGAGAACCCTACACTCCCCCCTGTTGATACTAAACTTGCTTTAAGTATCATCCTGACAAGGTGAGCAAAATTTCCGACCCTCCATAGTCAATCTTCCCCTGTAATTACCTATCTATGATCCCACGACACATGCATTTCCCATTCTGTAAAAATGTAGTGTACATAAGCATACATAGAATAATTACAATCGCTTACACACATCCAAGCATGGAGGGGGTCCAACACCCCTGCACCACTTGGTACACAAACATCTTTATTAAAACAACACGTCGAAAATCTTTATTAAAAACAACAAAAGAACACAAAAAAACAACAATCTTTATTCAGAAACACAAAAAAATTCAAACAGGTGTATCTCCCTCCACCTTAACATAATGTTCCTTCCAGGTCCTTTGGTTTCGGAATTCTAGTATTTGGCCTTTTCCATTGCACTGAGTGCACACTAGGTACAATACTATTCCCAGCTGGCAAACCACGAGGATGTGGGAAGCCAGTCTAATCCACGAAGGGACCTCTATGTTTTCAAAAATGTCCCACCAGGGTGGAACTACAATGTCCAGTATCTTGGCCCCAATCTCTACCGTCTTCTGCTCTAACGTGTAGAAATATTTCTGTGAGACTATTACTGCTTTGAGTATTTTGGTAAGGTGTTCTGGGAGAGGGGGGATTTCGTAGCCGAAATGCGCTACATACTTTTGCAGGTTGGTGAAATTCTCTTTTACAGTGAGGTGAACAGTGGAGGGTTCAGAAATGGGGACAATTCATTCCTGGGCCACTTGAACTTCTGCCTCGGGTTTAAAGCAGAAACTGCTGTCACTTACCGGACACCAGCTATGCTGTCCATGCTGTTAGTGGGGCGCACCTGTGGTGACACAATATGTCCCACCTCCTATATATGCTACCTGTGGGGGAACATGGTCTTGTGCCATTACCTCCATGGTACAATTTATAGGTTTTGCGCCAGCAGCTTTAAACCCGCACTGTGGTTTTGAATAGGCATTCAAGTGCTGGGGATACAGTATTATGTGTGCTCCCCAGCTCCGGCAACCCGAGAGGCCAGTACCTGTCATAGCATGCTCCCACTTTATGATGTAAGGTGGGACCGCTGTGAAATGGATGTGTGCACCCCCTTGAATGACTCCAATGTTCTCTACCCTGTATACCGGTGCAGGTCGGGCTGTCCTACCCATGACCGGCATCCTTACCACTATACCCATGATAGTATGGTTGGAACGTCCACAATCTACTGGGACTGGGTAGGCCTCAGAAGCTAGCCGGAGTTGACACGGGCTTAATGCATTCTCAAATGGGTGGAGGGCTGCAAGGTGTTTGTTGCTGATCCAGGAGAGGACTAAACCCTGTTTTAAATCCTCCAGGTTACTGCGGCCCTCACCCAGCAACCATGCCCCATACATTATGCACACCTCATTTTGTACAGCCTGGTCTGAAGCATTTCTGTCCTCTCTTATGAGGGCATTTACAGTTTTGGTGTGTCTTTCCAGCTCAACTATTATTTCTTTTAAATGGACCGTCATGGCCTGGTCTTCATGTAAATCTGAGCCTACTACCTTATTTTCATCCATTAAGATCTTCCTTAATTGTGTTTTTAGACCGTTTATCTGCGTCTGCAACTCTATGTCATCCAGACTGTTGATGACAGTGGACCCTGTGTTAAACACTGTAAAAACATCATTCCAGGCTCCCCTTCTTTGTCTCCCCTTATTACCAAAAAACTCATTGTGTGTGGTGAACAGTTCGGTTTTGTCTACGTTGGCAAAATCGAACTCGTAGAACTCCCTAAACATGCCTTTCAACAGAGCCTGGTATAGCTGCTCTGTCTCTTTGGGGCACCACTCAGGTAAGTGTACCTCGGTGAGTTTTAGGAACACGGAAGCTACTGCATAGTGTACCCCCTGGTACAGCACCTGTTCCGTCGGTACTAGTACCAGCCCATTCCCTGGTCCCTTGGTGGTGGCAGGGCACCCCTCTCTGTGTGTCCTTGCTGCCTGAGTCGTGGGCAGGGGCTTCCGGGCGCGCGCCACTAGCTCAGTGGCTTAGGCTTTCGACTCCATCTGGCATGACGGTTTATTCCTGAAACTTATCGAAAGCGGGGTAGGAGGTAAAACATATGATGTAATTAAATCAATGTATACAAACAATAAATGTGCAGTTAAAATTGGAGACAAACAAACAAAATACTTCCCATAGGGGCGGGGGGTGACGCAGGGCTCGCCAATCTCACCGACACTCTTTAATATTTACATTAATGGATTGGCAAAACTACTTGAACAATCTACAGCACCCGGCCTCACCCTATATGAATCCAAGGTTAAATTCCTCCTCTATGCCGACGACCTGGTTCTGCTGTCACCAACTAAGGAGGGTCTACAGCAGAACCTGGACCTGCTGGAGTCGTACTGCCAGACTTGGGCCCTGACAATAAATCCCCAAAAAACCAAAGTCCTTGTGTTCCAGCAAAGATCCAAACAACATGGACCCACAATAAATTTCACAGTAGGAACAACCAAAATTGAACAAACCACTCACTACACATACTTGGGCTTAAAAATCAGTTCTACGGGAAACTTCAAACTGGCTGTGAATGAACTGAAAGAGAAAGCAAGAAGGGCT
The DNA here is from genome assembly GCF_052327205.1 of Somniosus microcephalus. Taxonomy (NCBI): domain Eukaryota; kingdom Metazoa; phylum Chordata; class Chondrichthyes; order Squaliformes; family Somniosidae; genus Somniosus; species Somniosus microcephalus. The sequence goes on from NC_140991.1 coordinate 225,318,293, forward strand.
TTCTATGCCATCAAAAAATCAATCCAAATAGAAATCCCAATTAGCATTTGGCTCAAAATTTTCAAATCAGTAATTGAACCAATTGCACTCTATGGCAGTGAGGTCTGGGGACCACTAACACAACAAGATTTTGCAAAATGGGACAAACACCCAATTGAGATCCTACATGCGGAATTCTGTAAAAGTATCCTCCGGACTCAAAGGAAAACAGTAAACAACGCATGCAGGGCGGAACTAGGCCAATACCCATTAATAATCACTATCCAAAAAAGAGCCACCAAATTTTGGAATCACCTACAAATGAGCAACCCCCAATGCTATCACTACGACGCCCTGAAATGCCAAGAGCTGACCATAAAGAAGAATACCCTCAGTCAACTAGTCCTGGGACTCAATAAAGTAACTAATAACAATACTAACAATAACCAGCCCCAGGACAGTGACAGGGTAACACAAAGAATTCGACCCAACACAATCGTCGCTAAGCAAAAGGAAAAATATCTGTCATATTGGGCAGAAACAACAAAAACCCAAAGCAAACTCAATTGCTACTTGGCCCTAAACAGACAATACAACATAGCTGATTACCTGACCATGGTAAAGGATAACAAACTGAGAAGAACCTTGACAAGGTACAGACTTAGCGAACATAGCCTAGCAATCGAAAAAGGCAGACACAGGCAGACCAGGCTGCCAAGAGAAGACAGGATATGCTCTCACTGCAGTCAGGGAGTAGTTGAGACAGAGATGCACTTCCTCACAGCCTGTGGAAAATATCAGGGCATCAGAGAGAATTTCTATCAAAAATTCTCACAAATATGCCCTGAATTCAGAAATCTGACTGACAACCAAAAACTCCCATTCCTACTGGGGGAGGAGAGAAGCTGTGTAACACTGGCGGCACACTATGTTACAGCTTGCCATGAACAGAGGGACAACCAGTAAACTAAGACAAGAGTATATATAAACAAGGCGAAAATATATTTATAAACTCAGGGATATACCTGTTTATACACTGTATGAATGGAACCGCGTTTATGTGTTCAACCATAAATGTATTTTGATGCTTTGGCAACATAAGATGTACCTTATCATGCCAATAAAGCGATTTGTATTGTATTGTATTGTATTAACTGGGGCTGGTTAAGGTGGGACTATGCAGGTGTGTAGGTAGGAATCCCATTCCACCTCCTTCCCCTTATCCTGCCATGATGCAGATAAGATGATAGATATGCCTGTGGGGCAGGCCTTTTGTGACCCCCACATGCAGGCATAAATTCCCTGTTCCAATTCCCACCACTTATCCCAGCATACGCTAGTCCCTCCTTGGGTCCCTGTGACTGTCCAGTGAGTGTCGTTCCCCATTCGTTTCCAGTCAGCTGTACAGTCCCCCATGTCTGTGCTCAGCTTCCTGAGCCACCACCACCTTCCCAGGGGAATCTGTCCTTTGCAAGTCAGGCACACGCGTTTCCCCTCAATGACCCCGACCCGTGAGGCCAGAACTTGTACACTGGGGCAGGGGAGGGAGGCCTCCCCGTAGGTGAACCCGGTCTGGCTGGAGTACCGGGTGGAGTTGGATCCCAACCACCCGGGCCATCTTCCTTCATGGGAATAGATGGCGGGCTCCTCCGCGCCTTGTTCGCTGCTCCCAGCAGTCACAACTGGTGCTTTCTCTTCCGAGCACCCAAACATAAAAATATCACACTTAAATTAGATAACTATGTATATCTGCAGCCCATCTCCGGGCGACCAGCCTAATTCCTGTTCGGGCTGCGGCACACCGCTCCCTTCAGTGTGGCCACACCGTCCTGTACTTTCGGTCCCTCGCAGCCTGAGGCTGCTGGCTGGGACCTCTGTCCTTGGACTTACCCCTAACTCGGGAGGCTGTCCCTTTAAAATGGGGAGCCGGTGACCACGGCTTCCTCGGCTGGGGCGTCCGTGGGGACCTTCTAAGGACTTTGGCGGGTGGGGTTTTCTTGGCTGGTGGGCCTTTAACCCGAACCACTGTCCCCTCTGGTGCGGTCTGTGGGCTTACCACTACCGCTGGCTGGGGATCTCTATCCTCAGGCTTCACCTCTCCTGAACCTGGGCTAGGGGCAGTGTGATGAAATATTCCATTCATCACTCATCAGTATTTCTCTGCCTGTGACTGTGGTTGGTTTCAGTTTAATTTCCATTGTATTGTACTGTGTGTAGGGCTCCGCCCATACCTGGCTCCTATGTAAGCTGGCCCAGCCTGCAGCACATCCAGTACGGCAGACCTCTGGATGGAAGATACATTCTCCTGTGTGTGTTACCTTCTAAGTCAATAAAAGCCTTGTTTTGTTTCACTAACATCGAGTCTCGGATTTATTGAGGCACATCAGGCAGGTAACTCTTCACAGCCTGATGCTGCAGGCTGGGGTTCCTCGCCCTCAGGTCCCAAATCTGGGCCTGGGGCGGTGTCTTCGCCCTCGGGTCCCTCCTCCTCTAAACCTGGGTCAGGGGCGGGGTCTCGCCCTAAGGTCCCTCCTCATCTATATCCCAGAAGAGTGGGGGAGTGTCCCAAGTGGTGGGCGGGATGGCCCCTCCCCTTAAACAAGCCACAGCACCTGCCTGTGCAGTCTGTGAACTTGCTCCTGCTGCAGGCTGAGGATTTCTATCCTCAGACCTTGCCCCAACTGGCTGTTCTCTCTTCTCGGGCTTAAACAGTTTACACTGATTAATGTAACTAGCAGCCTGTTTTAAAGTCTCGTCTGCTGCCCTGAACGGGCCTTCTATGGACTCCCCATTCTTTATCCTTACCGGGACGGACTTAAGGACGGGATTGCCTGGACCTGCTTTAGGTCCGGGGCCAAAACTGCCCACTGTGTGCCTCCCTTGTCCTGGATTGCGGCTACCGGACCTGCTCTACAGGGATCCCAGATCTCTCCTTCCCTGGCCCCCTGCTTGGCCACCTCGTCGGTCTTTTGGTTACCCTCCCACGTGGTAGGGAGGGGTCCTAAATCTATGGCCAAAGGTTTGGCCATTTATCCAGCCTGCTCGTTCCCTTTGACTCCCATTAGGCTAAATGGGACCTTGTTAGACCTGGGTGAATTGGTCGGGTCTTCCGAATGGACCACCGTGCTGGAAGCTCCAGTGTCCACCGAATATCTCCCCTGCACCGTCCTCACCCGTATCTTAACACAGTCCTGCCCCCCTCATCGTTTTCAAGGGGACACAGGTCAACAGGCTGCGCTGGTTCTAGTCGGGACTGTGGGTTGGATGAGGTGGATGGGGTCAGACCACCGGTAGAGGCTGCTACTCTCCCTTGGCCAGTCAATAGTGACCTCATGGTGTCCAAAAATGACTCGACTGCGGCGGGAGGGATTCCTGTCTCTGCCCTTTGGACTGGGGTTGTGGAATTCTTTCCCTTGTCATCCTTCCAAGGGTTTTTGCACTCCTTCCTCCAGTGACCATCCTTCCCACACCCGTAACAATTGAGCTTAGTGCTAGAAGGGTTATTCCCTTCCTGATGCCAATCCTTCCTACCCTGTCCGGGTTTACCTCATGCACCTTCCCCTTAGGTGGGTGTGCATCGGTTCCCCTACCATTCTTATAGGCTAGGGTCAACTGTCTGATCACCGTAAGTTCGGTGGTCAGGGGATTCTTAGGGTCGAACCAGACTTCCGCCTTGGCCCGGACCTGTGGCAAGCTGTTTGCCACCAGGCAACGGAGCCAGTGGGCCAGCTGATCCCGGTTCAGGAATGCCCGGTTAGGTGCCCCAGGAAAGGCACTCCTATATACCGGCCATAACCTGTCTGCGAAAGCCTGCGGGGTTTCCCCTGCCAGCTGTATTGTCTTCTCCACATGGGAGAAAGGACATCCCTCATTCATCCCCATGGCTTCCAGAACTTCACCCCTGAGCTCCTCATACCCACTCTGCCCCCTCTTACACTCGTCCGAGAGGGACTGGAGGAGCCTACTCTCCAAAGAGAATAGAAGCATTTGGCCTGCTCAGCGTCATTGCACTCGTTGACGCTGGCTGCCTGTTCCACTTCCCTGAAGTGGACCGAGGGGTCCCTTTTTTTGGTGAGCTTTGGGACATAGCTCACCATAGCCCTAAGCTATTGGGTGCCGTAGGGTAATACGAACTGGTTTTGGAGGGGTCCCTCGTCCTCACCATTAATGGGTGGGCCGAACCTCCGATGCCCGGCTGGGCACATCGGCCCCAGTTCCGGCCTCACTTGCGGGGGTTGCTCCACCTCCGCTTCTACCCCTAACCTCACCCTCCTTGCTGCCAGACCTTGCTAAAACCTGGCGCTACGGGTGGTGGTCGTGGGACCTCCTGTTCCTCAACCGGGTCATCCCTTGGCACTACCAGTGATGTCTGAACCGTTCTCCCCTCGTTCCCTATAAAATCTGCCTGGACTGCCTTCGGGCTTATGAGGCACACCATGCCCTTTGCCTTCCTTAGGGCCAGGCTCAGATTCTCTATTTGTTCCTTGCAGGGGCCATGATCTGTATCTTCAAACCCCTGTTCGCTCTCTAACTTGTAAGCTGCCTTTACTTCTTTTACTTTCTCCTCCTGCTCTCTTACATGTCTCGCTAGGCGGGCGATCATTTCCCGCAACCTCAACTCATTATCCTTGGCTTCGGTGATGTGGCATGGTAGGTATTCCAATCTGGCCTTATGTTCTCCCATTAATTGTACCCTTTCCTGATTCAAGGCCTGCAATGCTACCAGTAACATCTCCCCTGCTAGAGCCTTGCCCTGGATCTCCAGGGCTGACTCCTTTATCTTGGCTGCCTGTGCTGCAACAAGCCTGTCCAAAAGCTGGACCTGCTTCTTGAAGCACATCAGCCAGACTGCCTTCTCTAGGGATTTCTTGCGCTCCTTCCCTTCTGTCCACTTAGCTGCGGCATCTACTGGACGCCCAGCCTTTAACAGATTGGTGATTCACTTCTTTGTAATATTCACCTTACTAAACACATAATCAGAAATCCTTTCCTCCATCATGGTTTGCTCATCCGAACCATTGTCTACTGTATCGCACCACTGTTGCCGGAGACCTGCCGCGGTCGCCATTTCTGTAGGGGGTGGCGTGTGCCCAGTCAGCTCTGCCTCTGACTGTCTCTGAGCAGTTTGAATCGCTCCCACACCCCTTGGTTCCAGACACCAGACTTAGGTACAGGTGGCAATACAGAAAATCGAGTAGACAAGTGGTTTGGTGCAAGAAAACCATAATTTTTATGAAAGGCACAATAAAACACAATCTTACTGAGAATTACTGAAATAATTACAGGCATATAAAATTACACTTATATGGGAATGGGGAACACACAACACATCAAGGGAAACAAATACATTATAAACCCCCTTATCCTTATCCCACCCCCAATACCTAACTACATTAAGCTACGAGGGGTCAGGAATTCATGCTCACCAATGGGTTTTTTTTACGGTTCGAAACCTGTCGATTACATCGGTTGCTTTTGGGGTTCGCTCTTGTTGTCTTTTGGGCCTGCCGTCATAACGTGGTCACAGGGCACGGTGATGGGGTTGCCTGTGCGAAGTACCCTTCCCTTTTCTCTCTTCGTTAGATTAAAGTCTTTTGTGGGGAGTGTAAGATTTGCAAAATTTGTGCATCTCCCCGAAGGTTATTATCGATAAAAGGGTCCCTGCATGGACATTTTTTTAAATTAAAAAGGGTACCCAAGATGGCGTCCGTGCCTCGTGGCAGAAAGCCTATGGGTCTCCAAAATGGATTCTGCAGCGCAGACAGCTTGGGGGAAATCGAAACTAAGGCTGCAGGTTTTCTGTGAAAAGAACTTTGTGTTTTGGGACCCAGACAAAACTGTGAATTATGTATTAGACCGAATTGGAGACAGATCTAAATTCAATGAGGCCTACAGTTAAAGCCATCCAGCAGGCTGCATACATAATTGGAAACAGATTAAGCACATCCATCGAGGCTGGACAAGCCCATCAAGGACTTTCAGGACAATACGAGTCAATTATCGGGCCGGTAGATGCAATTACCGGCCATCTAAAAACCATCAGTATAGATTGGTACCATTATTTTAACTAGCCTGCCAAAATTAAAACAAAGAACAAACCTGATTTGGTGCGCAGATAAGGGTTTTTCGACGAAGGTATAATTGAAGGGCCCCAGGTAGCAATCGGTGAACTCCTGCTCTGCTCTCCTGCTGCTCTGCTGCTGTGCTGGTGCTGGTGCTGCCGTGCCCCAGCTCTTCGGACCCTCGCCCTCGTGGCTGTCGTTCTTCCCCCGTCCCGCGCTTAGCCCCTGGCCTTAGCCCGTGCCCTCTCCCATTCTATCTGGACTCCTACCGGCACTGGGTCAGGTGAACACGGGCAATTCAGGCCAGGCGAAGCGGGACGCGATGAGGGGAGGAGGAGGGAAGACCACCGGAGGGAAGGCCAACTGAGGGTAGGCTTCGAATCATCGGGCCTTCAGCCTCAGCTGACCTGCGACTATCTTCATGCAAACTCAAGCTGCTGACGAAGGGCCATCCCTGCAAGGTAAAGTAACCAGGCAGAGACTTTAACTTTGGGGTACTCGAACCTGGACAACGCCCTTGCAGCACCCGGAGCCCACGTGATGACAGCAGGCTCCAGACAGCACCAAGAGCGAACCCTGAACCCAACCGCTGTTTTGAGTCTAACAAACACTTTTGATTGGTGAGCACGAATTCTGACCCCTCATAGCTTAACCTAGTTAGGTATAGGGGGTGGGATAAGGATAAGGGGATTGTTAAGATAGTTGTTTTCCCTCGATGTGCCGTGTGTTCCCCATTTCCCTGCATAAGTATAGTATTATTATGACTCTCTTGTAATTTTTGCCTGTAGAAGTGTACACTAGTAATTTTCCACAAGATTGTATCAAGTTTTCCTCTTCAATAAAATCTTGGTTTTGTTTGCATCCAACCACCTGTCTACTCGAGTCTTCTCTGTGTCGCTGCCTGTACCTAAGTCCGGTGTCCAGAACCCAGGGGGCGAGCGATTCGAACCGCTCAAAGAAGGTAGTCAGAGGCAAAGCTGACTGACCCGAACACGCCTGTGCAAAACCCCCTGCAGAAATGGCGACCGCGGCAGGACACCGGCAACAAGGTAGCAATACGGTAGACAGTGGTTCGGATGAGTGAACCGTGATGGAGGAAAGGATTTCTGATTATGTTTTTAGCAAGGTGAATATCACTAAGAAGTGGATCACCACTCTATTAAAGGCTGGGCGTCTGGTAGATGAAGCAGCCAAGTGGACAGAGGGAAAGGAACACAAGAAGTCCTTAGAGAAAGCAGTTTGGCTGATGTGCTTTAAAAAGCAGATCCAGCTTCTCGACGGGCTCATTGCCGCACAGGCAATCGAGTTAAGGGAGTCAGCCCTGGAGATTCAGGATAAGGCTCTCGTGGGGGAAAAGTTGTTAGTAGCTCTGCAGGCTTTGAACCAAGAAAGAGTACATCTAGTAAGAGAACACAAGGCCCAGTTGGAATACCTACGGTGTCAAGTCACCGAGGCCAAGGGAAATGAATCAAGGTTGCAGGAGAAAAACGCCCGCATGGCAAGGCAGGTTAGGGAACAGGAAGAGAAAGTGCAGGAGGTAAAAGCCACTTACAAGCTAACTAATGAACAGGGGTTTGAGGAGGCAGACCACGGCCGCTGCAAAGAGAGGATAGAAAATCTGAGCCGGGCCCTCCGGAAGGCAAAAGGCATGGTATGCCTCATAAGCCCAAAGGCAGGTCAGGCAGGTTTTATGGGGAACGAGAGGAGAACAGTTCCAGTGTCACCGGTAGTGTCTAGGGACGACCTGGTTGAGAGAGAGGAGACCTCACGACCACCACCCATAGCGCCAAGTTTCAGTGAGTTTTCGCAGCAACGGGGGTGGAGCCCAAAGTGGAGCCAGAGGTGGAGATGGAGGTAGAGCAGCCCCCGCCCGAAAAGTCGGAACTGGAGCCGATGTGCCCAGCACGGCATCAGAGGTTCGGCCCACCCGCCAATGGCGAAGATGAGGGACCCCTCCAAAGCCAGTTCCTATTACCCTTTAATACCCGGCAGCTTAGGGTTGTGGTCAACCATGTCCCGAAGCTTTCCGCCAAGGGAGACTGTAGTGTCCGAGGATCAATAATACTCAGACTGCAGGAGAACAATAAAACAGGCATTTACTGAACAGAGAGTAATTCAAGACTGAAGTACAGAAGCCTGCTATGGCTTTATATACAGGGGTGGTCACTGCTGGTACTGCAGTATAGAATCAGTTCTTCTCTTAAAGGTGCATACACAACAATTCCTCCCCTTTTAGATAAAGAGTACATAACATTCATTTAACAACTAAATAATAACAAATTACAATTACAATTTTCTCTGTACTATATACATCAACTGAAATAATCATTTATAAGTTCAGTCTTTGAGGAGGCTTCCTGATCCTGACAGGATAACGCCTTTCTCGAGTATCCCGTTCTTGCAGCGGAGTTGATTCTGGCTCATTGTCATTGGTTGGTTCGTCAGCTTCCAATACCACTGCTTCTGAGGTAGACGCAATCTGTATTTCGGGTTGGTGACTGCATGTGTCGCATTCCGGTAAGCAAACAAGAAATTATCCACCTTGTGTTGTAGTGGTATGTCGTCATTATGCATTGCCTTTATTGCCTTTTTAAAGGTCTGAACAAACCTCTCAGCCAATCCATTTGTGGCTGGATGATATGGGGCAGATGTGTAATGTTTCACCCCATTATTCCTCAGAAACCTCCGAAAATCCTCGGATACAAACTGTGGCCCATTGTCGGAGCAAATCTGTTCTGGCAAGCCATTCCTGGTGAAGATGGTCCGTAGGACTGCAATAGTTTTCTCCGTGGTGGTGGAGGACATTTTGCTGACCTCTTGCCATTTCGAATGGGCGTCCACAGCGATTAGGAACATTGAGTCCATAAATGGACCAGCAAAATCAATGTGTACCCATTGCCATGGAGATGAGGGCCACTCCCATGGATGTAGCGGGGCCTGTGGTGGAGCGTTTTGGACCTTCTGGCATCCTGTGCATCTCTTGGTCATATCCTCGATTTCTTTATCGATTCCCGGCCACCACACAAACGCCCTGGCTAGGCTCTTCATTTTTACCCCTCCCAGATGACCGTCATGAAGCACATTGAGCACTCTATCTCTCAACTTGGGTGGAATTACCACTCGGGATCCACACATCAAGGTCCCCCGGCACACTGACAGCTGTTCTCTCCTTGGCGGGAATGCTGGCAACAGTGAGTCGCCATGTGCTGGCCATCCCTTCACCGTCAAATCATAGACCCGAGAGAGTGTCGGGTCATTTCGGGTTTCCTTCTCTATACTTGAGTTTGTAACAGGTAGACATTCGACTATGGTCGCATGGAATCTCTCAACAGGGTACACTGCAGGTGCTTCCTCTACCGTAGGCAACGGTAGGTGCGACAGCCCATCAGCGTTTCCATGCTGCTTCGTACCCTTGTACTCTATGTCGTACTGATGTGTTCCTAGAAAAAGTGACCATCTTTGCAGCCGTTGCGCCGTCATCACCGGAACGCCCTTCTTTGGGTTAAAAATGGAGACCAGGGGCTGATGATCAGTCAGTAGGGTGAATTTCTGCCCGTGCAGATAGTAATTGAACTTCTTCACCACCCACACCAGGCTGAGGGCCTCCCTGTCAATCTGGGCATAGTTACGCTCGGCTGAGGTCAACGAGCGCGACGCAAAGGCTATTGGCCTCTCTGAACCATCAAGGAATTTGTGTGACAGCACCGCTCCGATGCCGTAGGGAGACGCATCACATGCTAACCGAATCGGTGGTGTTGGATTGTAGTGGGCCAATACTTCTTTTGAAGTGATTAGGCATTTACATTTCTGAAAGGCATGCTTACACTCATCACTCCATTTCCATGTTACTCCAGTTTGCAGTAGGGCGTTCAGTGGGTGCAGAATTGTAGATAAATTCGGCAAGAACTTATGGTAGTAGTTCACCAACCCGAGGAACGACCTCAGTTGTGACACATTTTCCGGTGCTGGAGCCTTGACTACAGCCTCAATCTTGTCTGGCGACTTATGCAACCTTTCCTCATCAATCATGTGGCCACAATACGAGATTTGTCTCCTGAAGAACTCGCATTTGGGGCGGTTGGCTCGTAGCCCATATTCCTGTAATCTCGTGAGCACCTGCACCAGGTTGGCAAGGTGTTCACTGTCATTTTCGCCCGTAACCAGGATGTCATCCAAATATCACTGGGTCCCCGGGATCCCTTGCAGGACTTGTTCCATCGCCCTCTGCCAAATAGCCGGGGCTGATGCTACCCCGATACCAGTCGATTGTACTGGTAAAGGCCTTTGTGAGTGTTTATCGTGAGGTATTTCCTAGATGCTTCTTCCACCTCCATTTGTAGATACGCTTGGGCCAGATCAATCTTTGGAAAGCGTTTCCCTCCAGATAGTGAGGCGAAAATATCTTCTATCCGTGGAAGTGGATATTGTACTGTGTGCAGGATTGGGTTCACAGTTACCTTGATGTCCCCACAGATGCGAACCTTCTTCGGTTCCCTAGGCGTGCTGCTCAATGATTTCTTCATTACAGGAATGATGGGTGTGGCCCACTCGCTCCAGTCCACCTTGGACAGCACACCCGAATGCTCCAGACTCTCCAGCTCTGCTTCAACAGCTGGGCGGATCGTGTAAGATAGCGGTCTGGCCGTAAAAAATTTGGGGTTTGCGTTATCTTCGATTTTTATCATTGCCGTTACTCCTTTTAGAGTCCCAATTCCTTGTTGGAACACCTCTTTCGCGTCAGTTAGAATTTTTGACAGTCGTCCAGGTGTGACGTCATCATCCTTTTTATCAGTCACAGTTAGCGCCTGAATGGAATGCCAATGCAATTGTATTTTTCGGATCCATTCACGTCCCAATAGTGGTGGTCCTCCATCCGGTAATATATATAGATACAGTTTCTGTGTTTCCTTGCTGTTGTATTCAACTGGCACCCTTATTTTTCCTCTGGGGTAGACTTTTTGCCCCATGTATGTCTTCAATACAATGGACGTGTCCTTCAAGGGTATGTGTGAGAATAGCCGCTCATAGTCTCGTCGATTCATGACAGTTAGGGCTGATCCTGTATCCAATTCCATCTTTACTTGGGACCCTGCTATCATGAGGGTGACCCAAATGGTTCGGTGATCCTCCTTTGCGATCAAGTTGTGTAACTTTAGACAACTTAGTCTCCTGCTCCCGGAGTCGTTATCACTTTCCTGGTCTTCCGAACTACTGTCTGTCATTTTTTTTACTTTCTTGTACTTTTCCTTAGTAGTTCTTGTAGTGTTGGTTTTCTTTCCCGACCTGCAGACTCTTGCTATATGTCCCATTTTCCCGCATTGCCTGCATACTTTGTCCTTAAACCAGCAGTCCTTCTGATCATGGGTTGTTCTGCCGCAGCGATAGCACTTTTCTGCTCCATACGCCATTTCGTTAGCGCTGTATTCTTGTGGTTTCTGTTGTATTTCCGCAGCTCCCCGTGCTGCTGCTTCGTAGGATACTGCCACGCTGAAAGCCTGTTCTAGCATCAGGTCCTTTTCCGAAAGTAGTCGTTTCTGGGTTCCTTCACTCTGGAGCCCGCAGACAAACTTATCCCGTAAGGTGTCTGCCAGTCCTGCTCCGAACTGGCAGTGCTTCGATAACTTGCGTAGTTCCGTAAGATAGTCAACATTGTTCTCATCTTTGTGCTGGTTTCTTTTATGGAACTTGAATCTTTCTGCTATCAGCAGCGGTCTAGGGTTTAGGTGTTCCTGTAAGATATTAACAATCTCTTCAAAACGTTTCTCCATTGGTTTAGCTGGGGTAATTAAATTCCGCAATAGTCCGTACGTTCTCGCGCCCATCAAATTTAACAATACCGACGCCTTCTTTCCATTGGCCACCTCATTGGCATTGCAGTACACTTCAATTCTTTCCACATACGTGGTCCAGTCTTCTACCTCGTTTTCGAAAACAGTGACACTGCCACTCTTCGGCATCTTGGGTGATTTAAAATGGCGCCTCCCGTGCTTTTTCTTCTTCCCCAATGTAATAAAATGGCGCCTCCCACGCTTTTCCTTCTTCCCCAATGGAAAAAAATGGTGCCTCCCGCACTTTTCCTTCTTCCCCTTGCTGCTACGCTGCTCCTAGCATTCTACAGGGTAATGGCGGCGACCCGCGGCTTCGGCGCATCTCACTTTTCCTTCCCCGCATTCTATCCTCTCCACGCTGCCCTGTTCTTGAGCACCGACCGCGCCCTGTGCGCGCCACCCTCTCTCTCTCTCTCTTCCTCCCGACGACGCTGCACGGCCCCTTTGCAGAGCCGCTCGATCGAGCCCGAGCCCGCCACAATCCCGAAGGGTCAGCGCACTACCTGCTACCAGCACGACTTGCTGGAACACCTCGACTGGGGAGCCAGGCCCAGCTCTCCACAGCCTCCCCTGCAACTTTCCGATGGATCCCTGGGCAGTTGCCCACGGTCGACGCCCGCCGTTCTGACTTCGACCTCCAAGAAGCTTCTCTTCAGGGAAAAGATCCCTGCGTGGTGATGCAGTACTGCAGGTGAGTTCAAACCTGCCCGTCGCCAGTGTAGTGTCCGAGGATCAATAATACTCAGACTGCAGGAGAACAATAAAACAGGTATTTACTAACAGAGAGTAATTCAAGACTGAAGTACAGAAGCCTGCTATGGCTTTATATACAGGGGTGGTCACTGCCGGTACTGCAGTATAGTATCAGTTCTTCTCTTAATACACAACAGAGACGCCTCAATCCACTTCAGGGAAATAGAGCAGGCCGCCAGCGTCAACGACTGCGATGACGCTGAAAAGGCCAAGATGCTGCTATTCTCCCTGGAGAGTAATCTCCTCCAATCCCTCTCTGAAGAGTGTAAGAGGGGACAGAGCAGGTACGAGGAGCTTAGAGACGCGGTTCTGGAGGCCATGGGGATGGATGAGGGAAGTCCTTTATCCCGCGTGGAGAAGACGGTACAGCTCTCAGGGGAGACCCCGCAGGCTTTTGCGGACCGGTTGTGGCCGGTGTACCAGACGGCCTGCCCGGGGACGTGGGAGCGGGGATTCCTGAATGCAGATTCTCTGATGCATTGGCTCCGTTGTCTAGTGGCGAACAGCTTGCCATAGATCCGGGCCAAGGCAGAAGCCTGGTTCGACCCCAAAGATCCCCAGACCACAGAGATCACGGTAATTAGACAGCTCACTCTGGCTTATAAAAACGGTAGGTGAGCCGATGCACACCCACCCAAGGGTAAGGTGCATGAGGTAAAACCCGGACCGGGTAGGAAAGAGTGGCACCATGAAGGGAGTAACCCCCCCAGCACAAAGACCAATTGTTACGGGTGTGGGAAGGATGGTCACTGGCGGAAGGAGTGTAAGAACCCTTGGAAGGATAACAAGGGGAAGCACCCCACAGCCCCAGCCCAAAAGGTGGGGGTAGGGACCCCGTCCGCAGAGGTTGAGTCGCTTTTGGACACCATGAGGTCCTTGCTGACTGGCCAGGGGAGAGTAGCAGCCGCCACCGGTGCTCTCACCCCGTCAGCCCCATCCAACCCACAACCGTGACTAGAGCTGGCGCAGCCTGTGTATCTGTGTTAGCTCCGATATGATGAGTGGAGGAGACCCATGATGGAGATGGAGGTGGAAAAGGTAGCGGGGATCTATCTGTTGGACACGGGGGCATCACGCACCGTGATCTACTCAGCTAACCCCACCACCTCACCTCTCTCTAGCGGGGTCCCATACAGTCTATCAGGGTTCACGGGTAAGGAACAGGCTGGCTCAGTCTCCATCCCGCTTGCCATTCGGATAGGACCGCTCCACTCCAAGCGGACGTGTGTCCTGATGAATTGGGGAGTGGAGGGTGGAAGAGGGGTCCTGGGGGCCGATTTTATCGTAGGTCACGGGATCCTGGTGGATTTAAGGAATCACTGCCTCTGGGGGGCAGGAAAGGTAAAGAACAGTGAGATCGTAGTTATCCCGGGTAAGGAAGGGAAGGGGACCCTCTGCACCATGAAGCCCAAAGAGGATTATAACCTCGGGCTCATGGTCAGCAACACCCCACCAGAGTTCCAGGCATTTGTGCAGGCCCACCTGGCCACATTTGCCACTCACAAACACGACTGCGGGAGGGTCACAGGGTTTGAGGTCAGAGTAGACGGGGACCCCATGCCCCAACCACAGAAACAGTATAACTTCCCCAGGGAAGCAGAGCCGGACATGGAAGCAGCCATGTCCTCGTTAGTACAGCAGGGAGTTCTGAGGCCGATAGCCACCCATGTGAACTCTCCGTTGTGGCCGGTTAGGAAACCGGACAATTCCTGGAGGGCCACGGTGGACTATCGGGTGCTCAATAGTAACATCCCAGCCTGCACACCTACAGTGGCAGCAGTTGCTGACCTGATAGGGAGCATCCCAGCATCCACGACCACTTTCACGGTGCTGGATATTTCCAATGGGTTTTGGTCCATCCCTGTAAGGAGGGAGGTTCAGTACAATTTTGCCTTTACATTTAAAGGGCAACAGTACACGTGGAACTACTTGCCTCAGGGCTTCCATATTAGCCCCAGCATCTTCCATCAGTGCATAGCAGTTTGAAGGACTTTAGTCAGCCCGGACAGTTGGTACAATATGTGGATGACCTGCTCCTGTTCACTGATTCGAAAGAGGAGCATGGCCCACTATTGGCCGAACTACTGGAGCTGTTAGGACAGAAGGGTTTCAAAGTGAATCCCAAGAAGGCACAGATCGGCCAGCAGGAGGCAAAATTCCTCGGTCTGACTGTGCGTGCTGGAGAAAGGGCCATAGATAGGGCTGGGGAAGGAGAATCCCGGGACCCCTATCGGGCAGGTCCGGAAGCCACAGTCCGGGACAAGGGAGGCACACGGGGGGTAGTTTTGGCCCTGGACCCAAAGCGGGTCCGGATCCAAGATCTAAGGATATTGGTCCTTGCGGGGAGGTTTGCTAGCACTGTTGGGGGTGGGTTAAACTAACTTGGCTGTATCCCATCCCCCTGCCAAGTTAGTTTAAACCCCCCCCAAAAGTGCTAGCAAACCTCCCCGCAAGGACCAATATCCTTGCGGGGAGGTTTGCTAGCACTGTTGGGGGGGGGGGTTAAACTAACTTGGCAGGGGGATGGGATACAGAGTGGAGCTATAGTAGGGGGTGATTTACAGCCAAATACGGAGGAAAAAACAAGTCAGCTGGGAAGGCAGAGCAAATATGTGAAGGCAAAAGGGAATATGGCAAGGCTGGAAGGCATTTATTTTAATGCAAGGAGTCTTGCAAATAAGGTGGATGAACTGAAGTTGTTGTTGAACACATGGGAGTACGATATTGTTGCTATCACGGAGACATGGTTGAGGGAGGGTCAGGACTGGCAGCTCAATATTCCGGGGTATAGAATCTTCAGGCGAGACAGAGGGGGGTGTAAAAGGGGAGGGGGTGTTGCAATATTAATTAAGGAGTCAATTACTGCTGTAAGGAGGGATGATATATTAGCGGGTTCCTCTAATGAGGCCATATGGGTAGAACTTAAAAACAAAAAGGGGGAAAGCACTTTGCTGGGAGTGTACTATAGGCCCCCAAACAGATAGAGGAACAGATGTGCAGGCAAATCTCAGAGAAGTGCGAAAATAATAGGGTAATAATAGTGGGGGATTTCAACTTCCCCAATATTAATTGGGATAGTCAGAGTGTGAAAGGCTTAGAGGGTGCAAAATTCTTAAAGTGCATCCAGGAGAGCTTTTTGAGCCAGCGTGTAGAAAGTCCTACAAGAGAGGGGGCGGTACTGGACCTAATTCTAGGGAATGTAGCCGGGCAAGTGGTGGAAGTGTCAGTCGGAGACCATTTTGGCGACAGTGACCATAATTCGGTGAGATTTAAGGTGGTCATGGAAAAAGACAAAGACGGCCCGGAAATAAGGGTTCTAAATTGGGGGAAGGCCGATTTTAATATGATAAGGCAGGATCTGGCCAAAGTGGACTGGGAGCAGCTACTTATAGGAAAATCCACATCAAAGCAGTGGGAGACTTTCAGAAGGGAAATAGAGGGAGTACAACGCCAACATGTTCCCGTAAAGGTCAAGGGTGGTACCAACAAGCAAAGGGAACCTTGGATGACAAGGGATATACAAAAATGCATCAGGAAAAAAAGGGGGGCTTTTGGCAGTTACAAAAGACTAAAGACGGAGGAAGCCCTAGAGGAGTATAAAAAGTGCAGGGGCATACTTAAAAAAGAAATTAGGAGAGCGAGGAGGGGCCATGAAATAACACTGGCGAGCAAAATAAAGGAAAATCCTAAGATGTTTTATAAGTATATTAAGGGCAAGAGGATAACCAGGGAAAGGGTAGGGCCCATTAGGGACCAAAGTGGCAATCTGTGTGTAGAGCCAGATGATGTAGGCGGGGTTTATAATGAATTTTTTGCATCTGTGTTCACTATGGAGGAAGACGGTGTAGACATAGAAATCGGGCAAGGGGACTGTGATATACTTGAACATATTAGCATCGAGAGGGAGGAGGTACTAGCGGTTTTAGCAGGCCAAAAAGTGGATAAATCCCCAGGCCCGGACGAGATGTATCCCAGGCTGCTGTGTGAGGCAAAGGAGGAGATTGCAGGGGCTCTGACACAAATTTTCAGAACCTCTCTGGCCACAGGGGATGTACCAGAGGACTGGAGAACAGCTAACGTAGTACCATTATTCAAGAAGGGTAGCAGGGATAAATCAGGGAATTATAGGCCAGTGAGCCTAACATCTGTGGTAGGGAAATTATTGGAAAAAATTCTGAGGGACAAAATTAGTCTCCACTTGGAGAGGCAAGGATTAATCGGGGATAGTCAGCATAGCTTTGTCAAGGGTAAATCATGTCTGACCAATCTGATTGAATTTTTCGAGGGGGTGACTAGGTGTGTGTGTAATGATATCAGCAAATAGTGATGTTATTTGCCTGTTTGATTATCATGTCTTACCAGCATAGTTGCCTGATTGATTACTTATGCCTGACCAGCAGAGGTCATGTGACAGAGACAAGCAGTTTGGTTTAGTTTCAGTTTCGTTCTAGATGGATTTCTAACATGATGTCTCCTGTAAATGCTGTTAACTGAGTTGAACATACTTTAGATAAAAAGTCATTCTCTTTCATAAATGTCTTGTCATTGAACCCACAAAGAAATCAATACATGGTGTCAGAAGTGATTGAAAGAGATGAAGAGAAAAAATCTGAAGTTAAATCAGCTCTCCACAAATTAGCAAGCCAAAAGAGAACATCGTTGCTTACCATTGGAGAATAGCTAACGAAGTGAAAAAATGAAAGGTTTACACCCACCAGCGATGCTTCAGTTGACAGGTAATGTGGCTGAAAATTGGAGGAGGTTCAAACAACGTTTGGGGTTGTATTTATCAGTAATCGGAGCTGACGAGAAAGGTGATAAAATGAAAGCGTCACTGTTCTTACATGTCGTGGGTGATGAAGCGCTGGAGGTGTATAATAACTTCACATTCGCTGCTGATGGAGACAAAATGAAGCTAGATAAAATAATGGAACAGTTTGAGGCCTACTGCATACCTAAATGTAACGTGACGTTTGAGAGACACAGATTTTTCACGTGTACAGAAAACGGGAGAGACTATTGATCAGTATGTGACTGAACTGAGAAACAGAAGCAAAACATGTGAATTTGGGGGACTGACAGACTCGCTGATAAAAGACAGACTGGTGTGTGGTAATCCAGATAATGGTCTAAAGGAAAGACTGCTAAGAGAGCAAGATCTAGACCTGGGAAAAGCCATAGCACTGTGTAGGGCTACAGAAACTGTGAAGTCGCAGGCAAAGGAGCTGTTCAGTGACATTGTTGCAACGTGGATGCAGTGAGAAAGAATGGATACAGACCGTTTAACAAAACGAGCGCCAATGTGAAAAAAGAGGCGTGGCCAGCGAACGAAAATGAAAGGGACAATCGATAGTCATGTAGTCGATGCGGTACACAGCATCCACCAAAAAAGTCTCCAGCATATGGTAAAACATGCAATAGTTGCAACAAAAACAACCATTATGCCCGTTGCTGTAAGAACCAAGCGCAACAAAGCAAGGTCCATACAGTAGATGAAAGCGAGATAGAGGAGTTCTATGTAGATGTTGTGTCTGAAAACAAAAAAGAAGAAAGAGACTGGATGTTGACACTAAAAGTGAATGACATACACATTCCATTTAAATTGGATACTGGAGCACAAGTTAATGTGATATCAGAGACTGATTTTAAGAAAATTAGACCCAGACCAAAGATACATGGAATAAAAGTGAAAGTGACAGGATACTCAGGTACTGATATACCAGTGAAAGGAAGATGCATTGTCAAAGTAACACACAAGGACAGAGAGCACATGCTAGCATTAATCGTGGTGCCAAAGGATGTGCAAGCCATACTAGGTTTAAAAGCCTGTGAGAGACTGAACCTGGTAAAGAGAGTCCTCGTTGTGGAAAGCGAAGGAGAGACAGTCTATGATGAACTGAATGTTGCGTACACACCGGGTAAGCTGATGTATACAGCAGACACGTTGTCCTGAGCTGTTGGCCCAGGAGAGCCCGCAAACACAGTGAAAAGACTGATGTACAAGGCAAAAGACAGTGGAACTGACTTCTACCAGAGCATGCTTGTATACCGTACAACGCCGCTCGAGTGTGGTATGTCACCAGCCCAACTCCTTATGGGACGTCGGCTAAGGTCAAACCTACCCATCCCGGAGAACCTCCTGAAAACAAAAGAGGGGGAGAAAGTGAGGAAGTTCAAAGAGCAACAGAAAGAAAAGCAAAAGTACTATTATGACAGAGGAACACAAAACCTACCTGAACTCCACACTGGTGACCAAGTAAGGTTGAAAGACAAAACAAACACACGGACTCAGAAGGGAACTGTCCTGAGTGAAGTTCAACCAAGATCATACACCATTCAGACAGATGAGGGTGCTGTTCTGAGAAGAAATCGTAGGGATCTTCTCATGGGACCAACCACAGCAGGTCAAGAGACTGATACTGTTGAACAACCTGATCACACAGCTGAGAACCAATCATCTGAGGCAACAACTCAGATTCAAGGACAATCAATCAGAAAATCCTCAAGACTCGTGAAGCCTCCTGAGAGACTCATTGAGCAAATTTAAGGACTATTGTTACAGAAGGAAGTAATGTTATCTTATTCTTTCTTCAAGTTCTAGTGTATTGATATATTTCATGTGAACACACAAAGCAAGGTTAAAAAACCTTGATCATGATAATGATAATGTAAGTTCATTAAGTGTTACAGTTAAAATGCAGATTAATACAAAGAAAACATGTTGTTAGTTAAAAGTAAAATACTTCTGCTTTAAGAAGAGGAGATGTAATGATATCAGCAAATAGTGATGTTATTTGCCTGTTTGATTATCATGTCTTACCAGCATAGTTGCCTGATTGATTGCTTGTGCCTGACCAGCAGAGGGCATGTGACCGAGACAAGCAAGGCAGTCGAGTTTAGTTTCAGTTTCGTTCTAGATGCATCACCAGCATCATGTCTCCTGTAAAGCTGTATAAAGAGTTGAACAGACTTTAGATTAAAAGACATTCTCTTTCATAAATGTCTCGTCATTGAACCCACAAAGAAATCAATACAGTGTGGATGAGGGAAATGCTGTGGATGTGGTATACATGGACTTCAGTAAGGCTTTTGACAAAGTCCCGCATAGGAGACTGGTCAAGAAGGTAAGAGCCCATGGGATCCAGGGTGCCTTGGCATGTTGGATCCTAAACTGGCTGAGTGGCAGGAGGCAGAGGGTGATGGTCGAAGGTTGCTTTTGTGACTGGAAGCCTGTGTCCAGTGGGGTACCTCAGGGATCGGTGCTGGGTCCCTTGCTGTTTGTGATCTACATAAATGACTTGGATGAGAATGTAAAAGGTATGATCAGTAAGTTCGCAATGACACGAAAGTTGGTGGGGTGGTAAATTGCGAGGAGGAAAGCCTCAGGCTACAGGATGATATAAACGGGTTGGTCAGATGGGCGGAAAAGTGGCAAATGGAATTTAACCCTGAAAAGTGCGAGGTGATGCATTTTGGACGGACAAATAAGGCAAGGGAATACACAATGAGTGGTAGGGCCCTAGGAAGCACAGAGGGTCAGAGGGACCTTGGTGTACATGTACATAGATCCCTGAAGGCAGCGGATCAGGTAGATAAGGTGGTTAAAAAGGCATATGGGATACTTGCCTTCATTAGCCGAGGCATAGAATATAAGAGCAGGGAGGTTATGATGGAGCTGTACAAAACGCTGGTAAGGCCACAGCTGGAGTACTGTGTGCAGTTCTGGTCGCCTCACTATAGGAAGGATGTGATTGCTTTGGAGAGGGTGCAGAGAAGATTCACCAGGATGTTACCTGGGATGGAGCGCCTCAGCTATGAAGAAAGACTAAACAGGCTGGGGTTGTTTTCCTTGGAGCAAAGAAGGCTGAGGGGGGACCTGATTGAGGTGTACAAAATGATGAGGGGCATAGATAGGGTAGATAAAGAGGAACTTTTCCCCTTAGTAGGGGGGTCAATTACAAGGGGGCATAGATTCAAGGTGAGGGGCAGGAGGTTTAGAGGGGATTTGAGGAGGAACTTTTTCACCCAGAGGGTGGTTGGAGTCTGGAACTCACTGCCTGAAAGGGTGGTAGAGGCAGGAACCCTCACAACATTCAAGAAGCATTTGGATGAGCACTTGAAATGCCATTGCATACAAGGCTATGGACCAAATGCTGGAAAATGGGATTAGATTAGACAGGGCTTGATGGACGGCGCAGACACGATGGGCCGAAGGGCCTCTTTCTGTGCTGTATAACTCTATGACTCTATGGCCTAGAAATTCAGTATAGCCACTTTTGGGGCGGTAAAGTCGGGCGGCCGCTAAAGTTTGCGCCCGGCGCAAAGTGGAGGCCACTTCGCCGATATTCAGTAGCTTTGGCCAAGGAGTTTGCTCGAGCGCTAAAACTGGCGATGCACGGCTATCTTTAGGCGCTAAGCCGGCGGTGCAGACTGATACCGCCGAGGCCGGGCGCAGCGCAGATGCGGTCATTTCTTGATTGACAGCAGACACCCTGGCGCCGGCCAGCTCTTAAAGGGGGAAGGGTCGACTTGGTCTGCTGCCACGCCCTGGATACTGCAGCCCTCCAGCTAGGCCTAAACACTGCTGCTGGAGAGAAATAGCGCCAGGAAGGATGCAGAGGGCCCGTGAGCGAGCGCAGCGCTTCTCTGCCCATGATTTAAAGGTGCTGGTTAGGGCTTTGGAGAGGAGACGCCATATCTTGTTCCCGGACAGTGGCAAGAAGCCTGCCACCAGGGTGTACAGGAGAGCCTGGAGGGATATCGCCCAGAGGGTCACAGCCACCTGCGATGTCCCCAGGACTGGTGTTCAATGCCGGAAAAAGTTTAACGACCTCACTCGGATTATCAGGGTGAGTACCCTTTCCAGTGTCCTCCTCATCCTTGCATGTGCACCTCACATTATGGGCAAAGGGGCCTCAAAGCCCTAATGGCCAGCCCTCATCCAGCAGCAATGGCACTGGCATGAACATCAATTGCACTTTCTGCACTTTACACACTGGCCAAGCTATTCGACCATGGGAGGCAGTGCATACAGCAACAGGGCACCACACTGGCCAAGCTATTCGACCATGGGAGGCAGTGCATACAACAACAGGGCACCACACTGGCCAAGCTATTCGACCATGGGAGGCAGTGCATACAGCAACAGGGCACCACACTGGCCAAGCTATTCGACCATGGGAGGCAGTGCACACAACAATAGGGCACCACACTGTACTTAGAGGCCGTCCTTTCTCTTGCAGGCCAAGCTGGCCCAGAATCTGAGGAGCCGGACTGACACCGGGGGAGGCCGTCCCCAGTTCCAGCAGCTCAGTGACCTGGAGGAGCACGTGGGTCGACTCATGGGTGGCCGGCTGATTGGCCCCGTTGCATGTGGAGATGCCGACCCTGTGCTGGGCCCCAATGGTAAGGACATGACCTTTTGGACCTCTCTCGTTCCCCTTGCGCTTCAGATCTACGTCCTTTGCCACTGTCCGACCAATGCGCTGAATGCCACCACTCATGCCTCCCTCGCTGACGCCCTGTCCTCACTCTAAAGCTACTCTTGTGCCTTCCTGCTTTCAGCTGGTGAGGAGGAGGTCCCTGAAGCTGCCAGTGACAGTCCCTCGGAAGAGGAGGACGAGGAGGAGCAAGAGGAAGGCGGTCCATCGGGGGAACCTTCATCCGCGCCAGGGGATGGCAATGGAGGGGACACGTCTTCCCTGGAGGAGAGCCAGGGGGAGGTGTTGCAGGGGGGTGTAGCTCCTGTGCCCAGTGGCGTCCAGCCACGCGGGAAGGGTCGTGCAGCTCGGCGGCCTTCTCCCCAGAGGGGTGAAGTGTTGCAGGGGAGTGTAGTTGCTGGGCCCAGTGGCGTCCAGCCACGCGAGAAGGGTCGGCCAGCTCGGCGGCCTTCTCCCCAGAGGGGGGAGGTGTTGCAGGGGAGTGTAGCTCCTGTGCCCAGTGGCGTCCAGCCACGCGGGAAGGGTCGTGCAACTCGGCGGCCTTCTCCCCAGAGGGGGGAAGTGTTGCAGGGGAGTGTAGTTGCTGGGCCCAGTGGCGTCCAGCCATGCGGGAAGGGTCGGCCAGCTCGGCGGCCTTCTCCCCAGAGGGAGAGTCCGGCCTCCAGTCCGGAGACGGTCCTCGCCCAGGAGGTGCGCCTCCTCGATCAAATGTCCGCGGATTCGGATCGCCGGCACACTGAGTTCATGGGGGTTGTGGCACGGTTGCCTGAGGCCATCGAGTCCCTGGCTCATAGTGTGTCCGATTTCGGGGCCTCACAGGCCAGGGGTTTCGAACAACTCGGGGCAGCACAGGCCAGGGGTCTCGAACAATTCGGGGCAGCACAGGACGCGAGTCGGGCCGAATTGAGGGCAGCACAGGACGCGAGTCGGGCCGAATTCAGGGCAGCACAGGACGCGAGTCGGGACGACTTCAGGGCAGCACAGGCAGCGAGTGGCCAGTTGATCAGTGGTGCTGTGCAGTCACTGGCTGGTCTGATGCGGGCACAGACCAGGGCAGTACGGGCACTCACTGCTGCCACACTCGCTGTGTCAGGCAGGCATCGCCAGGGCACCCGCCGCGCTGCAGCAGCACAGCGGTCTGGCCTTCAGCAGATTGCTGCGCTTGCTGCAGTGCCAGCCCGGCCGAGTGCCAGTGTCTCAGGCGAGCAGCGAGCGCCTGGCATCAGCCAGCTTGCCCCCATTGCTGCAGCCGCCACTGCCACTCCCCCAGCGAAGCTGCCACGAGCTGCTGGAGAGACTGATGCTGCCCAGCCACAGCTGCAGCAGTCAGCAGCCGGCCCCTCGAGGGCCAGAGCTCGTCTAGGCCGACAACCAACGGCATCTGCCATCACGCAATGTGCCCCTCAAGAGCCTTCCCCCAGCCTTGCAGCACCCACAGGGTCCAGGTTGAGGCGGAGCAGCAGGTCGGCCAGGGGCCGGAAAAGGCTGGACAAGGACTCGCCCTCTCGGCACACAAAGTAGAGTGTGTTGCCAAATGTTTTTTTATATGGGGGTGGTTGTGTTGTCTATGGGGGGGGTTGTTTTGGTAAGGCCGAGGATGAAGGCCATTTGGATGGAAAAGTTTTGTTATTCCTCCCCAGGTTGTGGGAGTGAGTCATGTGTTTGACTGTTTTTTGGGGGTGTTGTCTGTTTTTGGGTTTCATGTGGGAAGGGCCCTGAGTTTGTTCAATAAAGCTTTTTCTTTATTCAGCTTGTCCATGTTTGATGTTTGAAGTGGTTGTTGCGTTAACTGGCTGAGGGCTTGCGGAGCGGCTGCATTCATGTCCCTTCATTGCCACAAGCCATTCCCTGACAGGGGGCCTAGAAGTGTCGTTCAATAAGCCGCCGACAGACGGCCCTTGGACCTTGTGGCTCCCTCCTGGGCTGGTACTCCTCCTCCTCCTCCTCCTCCTCCTCCTCCTCATGGTCCTCCTGCTCCTCCTCCTGAGGTGGTGGTCCAACGTGAGGTGGCAGTGCCTGAGTCCTGCGGATAACCAGGTTGTGCAGCATGCAGCAAACGACGACGAACTGGGAGACTCTATCCGGCGAATACTGCAGAGATCCGCCGGAGCGATCCAGGCAGCGGAACCGTTGCTTGAGGACGCCAATCATTTGCTCTATGATGTTCCTTGTGGCTTAATGGCTTTCGTTGTATGCCTCCTCAGCAGGGGTCCTGGGCGTGCGGAGCGGGGTCATGAGCCATGTACACAAAGGATAGCCTTTGTCCCCGATAAGCCATCCTCTTGGGGGAGGCTGTGCCTGGAACATGTCAGCCACAGTAGTCTGGCGCAGGATAAATGCATCGTGGCTGCTGCCTGGAAAGCGGGCATTGACAGCTATGATGCGCTGCCTGTTGTCACACACCAGCTGTACATTGAGGGAATGGTAGCCCTTCCGGTTGCGGTAATCCTCGGCATTGTCGATAAGTGCCCGCAAAGCCACATGCGTGCAGTCAATGGTGCCCTGCACCATGGGGAAGTCCGCGATCCTCGCAAATCCGACTGCACACTGCTCCTGCCTCTCCAGGGTCATGGGGAAGGAGATGAATTGGTGTCTCCTTGTGAAAAGGGCATCGGTGACCTGCCGGATGCAGCGATGCACGGCGAACTGGGATATGTTAGCTATGTCCCCAGCAGCGGCTTGGAAGGAGCCGCTTGCATAAAAGTTCAGAGCCACCGTGACCTTCACTTCCACCGACAGAGACGTCCTGCACATCAGCTGTGGATGCAGATCTCTGTGAAGCAGCTGGCAGATCTCTGCAACCACCTCCCTTCTGAAGCGTAGCCTCTTAACACACTGCGCGGCAGTCATGGTGAGATAGGACACCTGCTGTCGGTATTCCCTGAATGGGTAAGGCCTACGTTGCCGACGCCTGATGCCCCCTCTGCGTCTAGGCATGGCTGCCCCTCTCACACAGCGTCTGCGAACCCTTCGCACATAATGCTGGAACTGAGGGTTGGCACCCCATGCAGCCCCCATAATATACTTGCAAACAATGAAATCACAATGAGGCAAATTTCCAAGCTCTGGCCAGAAGCCAAAAATACCTCTCCTATGTTGGGCCAAATCAGTAAGGTCTCTTCCTTGGTCTCTGTCCAGAAATCCGTTGCACAAAAGTCATTGCAGCAAAATGGCTGGCCTTTATAGTTCAGTGTGAGTGCCCTTTAATTAGCGCTCCCCGAGGCCTGCAGGGCCTCTGCTGCGTTCCACTTCACAGTTCTTAGCACCGCCACGCCCACATTGGGCGGGTGCGACTGAAGTTCCGGTTTGGGGCGCACAAAGGGCGTTGCACGACGAAATGACGTCATAAGCTGCGCGCGCAGCTGAGCGCGCGCAAACACTTTGCGCTGGCGCTAAATGTCTACTGAAGTTGGGCGTAGGCGCAGATCGCCCTGCGCCCGGCCGCTAAATACCTAGCGCTCGAGGTCTACTCCTCCTAAGGCGCTAACGGCTGGCGCACGCAACTGAATTTCTAGGCCTATGACTGTATCCCGTCCGTAAGACCGTCCTGGTGAGAAAAGAGAAAGGGGAGCCCCTAGAAGGTCCGCTCGGGGCAGCGGGCGAGCCTTCAACACAGGTTTTAAAACAGGCCACTGGTTACATCAACCAGTGTAAGCTGTTTCAGCCTGAAAGGGGAAAACAGCCAGTTGGGGTAAGGTCTGAGGAGAAAGATCCTCAGCCCACAGCACGAGCGAGTACACAGACTGCACAGGCAGGCGCTGTGGCTTGCTTAAAGGGAGGGGCCATCCAGCCCATCGATTGGGACACGCCCCCACTCTTCTGGGATCCAGACGAGGGGGAGGGACCCGAGGGCAAAATCTCCGCCCCTATCCCAGGTGTAGAGAGGGAGTGACCTGAGGTCGAAAACCCCGCCCCGGACCCAGCCATGGGACCTGGGGGCGGAGACTCTCAGCTAGCAGCAGAAGGCTGCGAAAAGTTACCTGTTCCCAGCCCAGGTTCGGGAGGGGTCAAGCCTGGGGGAGCAGCGGTTCGGGTAAAAGGCCCAGCGGCCAAGAACGCCCCACCCGCCAAAGCCCCCAGAAAGTCCCCACGGACGCCCCAGCAGAGAGAGCCATGGTCACCAGCCCTCCAGTTACCAAGGGCCACCCCTCGAGCCAGGGAGAGGTCCAAGGACAGAGGTTCCCAGCCAGCAGCCTCGGGCTGTGAGGGACCAACAGTGAAGGACGGTGCGGTCATGCCGGGGGTAGCGGCGAGCCGCAGTCCAACCAGGAATTAGTCTGGCCGCCCAGAGACGGGCAGCGGATGTATATAGTTGGTTTAAGTTTTAAGGAAGGTGTAATTGTTTAGCTTAAGTTTGGGTGTTTGTAATTTAAGTTAAATAGGGTGATGGGTAGTTTTATGTTAAGCAGTCTCTTAAGAGTGTATCTTTGGGTCAAGGTTGCAGGACCCGACCATGCCTCACCAAGCCAGAGAATCTCTTGGGGACCTGGCTGCATGTTTTTTTTTACATATTTTTGCAGAAAGATGTTCGGGATGGAATGGATCGTGGTCCTATTCACCCTAATCGGGATGAGTAAGGAGAGGAGGGGCGACGTCCAAGACTCCCACATCTATGGGTGTTCGGGAGACAAGGCGCCCCTGGCGATCGATGGGAGCGGTGAATGGGATGCGGAGGAGACTGCTGTCTACTTCCACGAGGGAAGGTGGCCAGGATGGTTGGGGTACAATTCATCTCAGTACTCCAGCCAGACTGGATTCACGTATGGGGAAGCCTCCCTCCTGTGCCCCCAAGTGCGAGTCATTTCCACGGGGGTCAGCTTCACCGTTGGAAAGCGAATATGTTTAACATGCAAAGGACACATTCCACTGGACAGATGGTGGTGGCTCAGAAAGTTGAGCAAGGATATGAGGAACCCCGAAGTCGAATGGGAGCATTTGGGTAATAACACCCATCGGACAATTACCGGGACTCATGGAGGACTGAGTGTATGCTGGGACAAGTGGTGGGAACCGGACCAAGGGATTTACATCTGTATGTGGGGGTCAGAAAAGGCCTGCCCTGCAGGCATATCCGTTGTTTTCCACCGGCAGTGGCAAGACGCCAGGGAAGGGATAAGGTGGGATACCAGCCTGAAGATGTGCGCAGTCCCATACACCCAGGTCCCAGTCAATGCCACTGAGCTTGTGCCCCACCCACGACGCAGGCGGCGAGGTTATCCAGGGAAGATTGCCACACCACCACCAAGGGACCAGGGAATGGATTGGTACTAGTCCCCACTGATCAGATGCTGTACCAGGGGATACACTACGCGGTAGCCTCCGTGATTTTAAATCTTACGGAGGTACATTTACCGGAGTGGTGCCCCAAAGAAACAGAGCAGTTATACAAGGCCCTATTAAAAACATGTTCAAGAAATTTTACGAGATCAATTTTGCCCACGTGGGCAAGAACGAACTCTACACCACACGCTGGGAATTTTTGAGTAACCCAGGGAGACAAAGAAGGGGTGTATGGAATGATGTTTTTACTGCGTTTAACACTGGGTCCTCTGTCATCAACAGCTTGGATGACATAGAGCTGCAGACCCAGATAAACGGTTTAAAAACACAGTTAAAAGGGATATTACTGGATGAGAACAAGGTAGTGGGCTCGGAGTTGCATGAGGACCAGGCCATGACGGTCCATTTAAAAGAGATCATAGCCGAGTTGGAAAAGCACGCAAAGATGGTAAATGCTCTCATAAGGGAGGACAGAAATGCTTCTGACCAGGCTGCGCAGAATGAGGTGTGCGTGTTATACGGGGCATGGTTACTGGGCGAGGGCCACAGTAACCTGGAGGATTTAAAACAAGGTTTGGTCCCCTCCTGGATTAGCAACAAGCACCTCGCAGCCCTCCACCCTTTTGAGAACACATTGAGCCCGTGCCAACTCCGGCTAGCCTCCGAAGCCTAGCCAGTCCGCATGGATTGTGGGCGGTCCAACCACACAATCATGGGAGTAGTAGTTAGGATGCCGGTCATGGGTAGGGCAGCCCGACCTGCCCCGGTATACAGGGTTGAGAACATTGGAGTCATTCAGGGGGGTGCACACATTCTGTTCACAGCGGTCCCGCCTTACGTCTTTAAATGGGAGCACGCTATGACAGGTACTGACCTCTCAGGGTGCCGGAGCCGGGGAGCACACAAAATCCTGTGCCCCCAGCACTTGAATGCCTTCTCAAGACCGCAGTGTGGGTTCAGAGCTGCTGACGCGAAGCCTATAAATTGCACCATGGAGGCAATGGCACAAGGCCATGTTCCCCCGCAGGTAGCTTATATAGGAGGTGGGACATATTGTGTCACCACCGGCGCGTCCCACTACCAGCACGGACAGCACAGCTGGTGCCCGGTTAGTGACAGCAATTTCTGTTTTAAACCCAAGGCAGAAGTTCGAGTGGCCCAGGAGTGAATTGTCCCCATCCCTGAACCCTCCACTGTTCACCTCACTGTGAAGGAGAATTTTACGAACTTGCAGAAGTACATAGCGCACTTTGGCTACGAAATTCCCCCTCTCCCTGAACATTTGACCAAAATTCTAAAAGCCGTCATAGTTTCACAGAAACATTTCTACACTCTCGAGCAGAAAACAGTAGAGATAGGGATTAAGATATTGGATATTGTGACTCCACCCTGGTGGAACCTTTTCAATAATATAGATGTCCCTTCGTGGATCAGACTGGCTTCCCACATTCTCGTGGTATGCCAGTTAGGGATAGTGCTGTATTTAGTTTGCATTCAGTGTAAGGGAAAAGGTCGGTGGTCAGAATTCCGAAACAAGAGCTTTTGGAAAGAACATTATGTAAAGGTGGAGGAAGATACGCCGGTTTACGTTTCTCCCTGTTTTCGATTGAAGAATTGTTGTTTCTTTGTGTTTGTTATTTTCAATTAAAGGTTTTTTCTTTTGTTGTTTTCTTTTGTGACACGGTTTAATAAAGATATGTGTACCAAGTGGTGCAGGGGTGTAGGACACCCTCCATGCTTGGATGTGTGTGTAAAGCCTGTAATTTTACTCTTTATATGCTGATGTACACTACATTTTCGCAGAATGGGAAGTGCATGTGTCGTGGGCATGTTAGATAGATAATTGCAGGGGAAGGCTGACTATGGAGGGTCAGAAAAAGTTTGCTCACCTTAAAAGGTATGATACTTCAAGCAAGTTTTAATATCTCAGGGGGAAGTGTAAGATTTGCAAAATTTGTGCATCTCCCCGAAGGTTATTATCGATAAAAGGGACCCTGCATGGACATTTTTTTGAATTAAAAAGGGTACCCAAGATGGCGTCTGTGCATCGTGGCAGAAAACCTACAGGTCTCCAAAATGGATTCTGCAGCGCAGACAGCT
The DNA here is from genome assembly GCF_052327205.1 of Somniosus microcephalus. Taxonomy (NCBI): domain Eukaryota; kingdom Metazoa; phylum Chordata; class Chondrichthyes; order Squaliformes; family Somniosidae; genus Somniosus; species Somniosus microcephalus. The sequence continues at coordinate 225,347,735 of NC_140991.1, forward strand.
TGGGGGAAATCGAAACTAAGGCTGCAGGTTTTCTGTGAAAAGAACTGTGTTTTGGGGCCCAGACAGAACTGTGAATTATGTATTAGACCGAATTGGAGACAGATCTAAATTCAATGAGGCCTACAATTAAAGCCATCAAACAGTCTGCATATATAATTGGAAACAGATTAAGCACATCCATCGAGGCTGGACAAGTCCATCAAGGACTTTCAGGACAATACGAGTCAATTATCGGGCCGGTAGATGCAATTACCGGCCATCTAAAAACCATCAGTATAGATTGCTACCATTATTTTAACTAGCCTGCCAAAATTAAAACAAAGAACTAACCTGATTTGGCGTGCAGATAAGGGTTTTTTGACGAAGGTATAATTGAAGGCACCCAGGTAGCAATCGGTGAACTCCTGCTCTGCTCTCCTGCTGCTCTGCTGCTGTGCTGGTGCTGGTGCTGCCGCTCCCCGGCTCTTCGGACCCTCACCCTCGTGGCTGCCGCTCTTCCCCCGTCCCGCACTTACCCCCTGGCCTTTGCCCGTGCCCTCTCCCACTCTATCTGGACTCACCCCGGAACTGGGTCGGGCGAACACGGGCAATTCAGGCCAGGTGAAGCGTGACGCGATGAGGGGAGGAGGAGGGAAGACCACCGGAGGGAAGGCCAACTGAAGGGAGGCTTCGAATCACCGGGCCTTCAGCCTCAGCTGACCTGCGACTATCTTCATGCAAACTCAAGCTGCCGACGAAGGACCATCCCTGCAAGGTAAAGTACCCAAGCAGAGACTTTAACTTTGGGGTACTCGAACCAGGACAACGCCCTTGCAGCACCCGGAGCCCATGTGACGATGGCAGGCTCCAGAGAGCACCAAGAGCGAACCCTGAACCCAACCGCTGTTTTGAGTCTAACAAACCCTTTTGTTTGGTGAGCATGAATTCTGACCCCTCATAGCTTAACCTAGTTAGGTATAGGAGGTGGGATAAGGATAAGGGGATTGTTAAGATAGTTGTTTTCCCTCGATGTGCCGTGTGTTCCCCATTTCCCTGCATAAGTGTAGTATTATTATGACTCTCTTGTAATTTTTGCCTGTAGAAGTGTACACTAGTAATTTTCCACAAGATTGTATCAAGTTTTCCTCTTCAATAAAATCTTGGTTTTGTTTGCATCCAACCACCTGTCTAATCGAGTCTTCTCTGTATCGCTGCCTGTATCTAAGTCCGGTGTCCAGAACCCAGGGGGCGAGCGATACGAACCACTCAAAGAAGGTAGTCAGAGGCAAAGCTGACTGACCCGAACACGCCTGTGCAAAACCCCCTACAGGTACTTCACCTTGCAGGAATGGTTGTTCTTCTGGTGGCAGTTTGGTCGCCGACTGTTTTGCTGCGGTTGGGGCTCGGTTGGCGGTTTTTACCGTTAATATGATTTTCCTACCCAAGCTTCAAACGACAGTTTATTCTTGATTGACTTTACTGTCCATGGATCAAACGCCAGCTATAACTAAGCCGTTTGACCCCCGATGCTTCTTCTTGCTGCCCGTCTCTGCCTATCGGTTTTACCGTTCGTCTCGTCTTGTCTGCCCGTTTGCGGCCTGTGTGTCCTGTGCGCGCTCGAATTCGGTTCCGTTCTTCTCCCCGTTTGGCCCCCGGTGTTGTAATGGGCGTCCTCAGTGTCGGGATTGAGCAAGAGAGCGAGAGGCAAGAAGCAAGAGAGTGAGAGCTACCGGTGGGCCTACAATTATACCCGGTTCTTCACCCCTTATCTGCGTGCCAAATCAGGTCAGTTCTTTTTCTAACGTTTGGTGGGCTCATCTAAAATGATTACAGTCATTTACTTTAACGACTTCTGGGGTGGTTGTCTCCTTGTTTAATGGCTTTGATGTCCTGGCTGTTTGTTATTTATGAAATTTAATCGTCCTTCCTGGCTTGGCAGCTACCTGTGAGCTGTTATCGATTATTTATGTGAGAAGTTGATGGCCTCAAGATTAGGTCCATCCTGACTTGATCTGTTCCAAGGTGAAGAATGCATATTCTTTACCTAGCTGTCTGGCTTTAGAAAAGGACAAAGGCTTTCACAGATCCATGCATGTTAGGTTTTGTTTCAGGATTTGAATGGGCCTGCCTTCTGCAGGGCCTTGCTTTTAAAATCCTGCAAGCCTTGGCCACGAGGTTTCAGAAGCCATTTTGGGTACCCTTTTTAATAACTTGTCCATACAGGGTCCCTTTATCCATAACTTTTGGGGAATGTGGGAATTTTGAGAACCCGACAACCTGCCTACATATTTGCTCTTCTATCTCCATCTGACTGTTTGGGGGGTCTGTAATACACTCCCAGCAGTGTGATTGCCCCTTTTTTATTCTTCAATTCAACCCATATGGCCTCATTGAATGATCCTTCTAACATATCATCCCTCCTCAGAGCTGTAATTGTTTCTTTAATCAATACTGCGACACCCCTCCTTTTTTATCCCCCTCTCTATCTCATCTGAAAACACAATTTCTACCCTTACTTCCCTCAGTAACCTAGGATGGACCCCATCCAGACTATCCATTTATTTTGACCCACAAAGCCTTTTGAAAGGCTGCAAAAAAATATTGCTATGACATGTGGCCATTTACCTCTGAGTGGTCACTGTCTTTTAAAGCCCAGGGCCTAGAAATTCAGTTGTTAGCGCCAGCCGCTATTGCCTTAGGAGGAGGAGAAGTGGGGCGCTAAGCGGCTAGCGCCCGGGCACGACGCGATCTGCGCCTCTCGCGAACTTCACTCAAGATTTAGCGGCGGCGCAAAACCGCAGTGCCCGCTCAGCTGCGCGCGCAGATCCTGACATCATTTCATGGTGCAACGCCCTTGGTGCGCCCCGAACCGGAACTTCAGTGGCGCCGCCCTTCTGTGCGCCTGGCGCCCCCAGCGACTGGTTGAGGGGAACGGTTCCAGTCACTGCGGGGCGCGGGGAGCGCTATTTAAAGGGGACTCCTCCTGCATTATAAGTGGCAGCCATTTTGTGGCAATCCTTCTGTGTGAGAGGTGGATATTTGGATAGAGACAAAGGGAGAGAGCTTTCTGCTTTGACTCAGCACTCGCACAGGTACTTCTGGCTTCAGGCCAGAGCTTTGCACTTGGATTTAACTTTCAGTGCCATAGCCTTGAGTCGCCACATATAATGGGGGCTGCAATGGGTGGAAACGTTGGGCTTCTCCATTGCATTCAAAGGGCTCAGAGACGCCGTGAGAGAGTGCCAGTCATGGCCAGACGGAGAAGGGCCAACAGGCGTCGGCACAGGAGTCCTTACCCACCCAGGGTATACCGCCAGCAGTTCTCATATCTGAACATGTCTGAGGAGCAGTATGTTCGGAGGCTGCGATTCAGAAGGGAGGTGGTCACTGAGATCTGCCACCAGCTTCGCAGAGATCTGCAGCCACAGCTGAGGATCAGGACGTCTCTGTCGGTGGCAGTGAAGGTAACGGTGGCTCTCAACTTCTATGCCACTGGCTCCTTCCAATCCGCTACTGGGGACATTGCCAACATCTTCCAGTTCGCAGTACATTGCTGCATCCGCCAGGTGACTAATGCCCTTTTCAGATGGAGACGTCAGTACATCTCCTTCTCCATGACCCTGGACAAGCTGCAAGAGCGTGCAATGGGATTTGGAAGAATAGTGGGCTTCCCCATGGTCCAGGGTGCCATTGACTGCACGCATGTGGCTTTGCGGGCACCTCTAGAGAATGCCGAGGATTACCGCAACCGGAAGGGCTACCATTCGCTCAACGTCCAGTTGGTGTGTGACAACAGGCAGCTCGTACTAGCTGTCAATGCCCACTTTCCAGGCAGCAGCCACGATGCCATCATCCTGCACCAGACTTCTGTGGCAGACATTTTCGAAGCCCAGGCTAACCCACGAGGATGGCTTCTCGGGGACAAAGGCTATCCTTTGTGCATCTGGCTGAAGACCCCGCTCCGTGTGCCCAGCGCCCCTGCTGAAGAGCAATACAATGACAGCCATCAAGCTACCAGGAACATCATTGATCACACAATCGGCGTGCTCAAGCAATGTTTCCGCTGTCTGGACTGTTCCGGAGGAGCCCTACAGTACGCGCCTGAGCGAGTCTCCCATTTCGTTGTAGTGTGCTGCATGCTGCACAACCTGGCTATCCTCAGGACTCAGCCACTGCCAGCAGACATTGGAGGACCACCAGAGGAGGAGGAGGAGGAGGAGCACCAAGACGGGAGGGAGGCACAAAGTGCAAGGGCCGTCAGTCGGCAGCTTATTGCAACTCGGTTCTAGGCCCCCTCTCAGGGAATGGCTTGTGCCAATGAAAGAACATGAATGGAGCTGCTCCGCAAACCCTCAGCCGGTCAAGGCAACAAATAGTTCAAAGTGCAAACATGGACAATGTGATTAAAGAACATTTTTTACTGTGCAAACTCTGTGCCCTTCCCGCATGACAAACTAATTCAGATGAACCCCCCAAAAAACAGTCAGAGGCATAACTGGCTCTCACAACCTTCAGAAAATGAAAAAAACAGTTAAACAAAAATGACCATGATCCTCAGCCTTCATATAAAAAACAAACACAACAGTCTCGGCCTTCATAAAAAACAAACACAACGGTCTCGGCCTTCATAAAAAACAAACACAACAGTCTCGGCCTTCATATATAAAAAAAAACATTCTCAGCCTTCATATATAAACACAACATTTGGCCACACTTTCTACTTATTCCCCTGTGAGGTTGATCTGCCCCGCTTCCGTGATTGGCCCCTTCCCGCCCTGCAGCTCCTCCTCAATGGGACCCCAGTGGCTGCAGCAAGGCTGGGGGAATGCTGCTGAGGGTCAGATGGTGAGATGGCAGATGCCCTAGGGGGACGGCCTGGACCAGCTCTGGGCCTGGAGGGCCCAGCTGCTGACTGCTCCAACTCTGCTTGGGCGGCAGCAGTCTATCCTACAGGTGGTGGCAGCTGCAGTGGAGGAGTGACAGTGTTGGCTGCAGGAATGCTGCCAACCTGACAGCACAGGCACTCCTTGGTCGGCTGATACACTGGCACTCGCACGGGCCAGCACTGCAGCATGCGCAGCAATCTGCTGAAGCACAGACTGCTGGGCTGCTGCGGCGCGGCGAGGGCCCCGGCGATGCCTGGCCGATCCAGCGAGGGTGGCAGCAGTGAGTGCCCGTGTGGCCCTGATCTGTGTCTGCATCAGACCAGCCAGTGAATGCACGGCATGACTGAGCACTTGGCTGGAAGCCGCCTGTGATGCAGTGAAGTCCTGCTGACTCCTAGCCTGTGCTGCCGCGAAGTCCTGCAGACTCCTTGCCTGTGCTGCACTGAATTCTTGCAGACTCCTGGCCTGTGCTGCCCCGAATTCCTGAACACTCCTTGCCAGTGACTCTATGGAGTCAGGCGTCCTTGCCACTGCAGCCATGAGCTCAGTGTGCCTGCACTCAGCCTGGGCGCCCATTTCACCAAGGAGCCGCACCTCCTCTGCGCTCACCGTAGCAGGACTGGAGGCCGCACTCACCCTCCGGGGAGAAGGCCGCCGAGCTTCCCCACTCCTCCCGTGTTGCTGCAGCCTGCTGGGTCCCGGAGCTTCACTCTCCTCAGACCCTTCCCCCCTGCTCCCCTCCAGGGAAGACGTGTCCCCATCATGGCCATGGGCTGCCTCGACTGAGGGTGGCACTGATGGGCCGGCTTCCTCTTCCTCCTCCTCGAATTCAGAATCACTGACAGTGGCAGCTTGAGGGCCCGCCTCCTCACCTGGCGATTCAGCATCTGAAAGCAGGGAGGCACAAGAGTTGCTTTAGAGTGAGGACAGGGCGGCAGTGAGGGAGGCATGAGTGCTGCTATGCACTGCATTGGTTCGATAGTGGCAAAGGATGCTGGTGTGAGGCACAAGTGGAAAGAGAGAAGTCAAAAAGGTGATGACCTTACCATTGCTGTCCAGAACAGGGTCGGCATCCCCACTGGCGATGGGGCCAATCAGCCGGCCTGCCATAATGCGCTCCACATGCTGCTCCAGGTCGCTGAACTCCTTGAGGTCAGGACGGCCCCCCCTGGTCCATAGCTGCTGCCTGCGATTGTGGGCCAGCTTGCCCTGCAAGAGAAAGGACGGCCTCTAAGTACAGTGTCAAGCCCTGATCTTGCCTGCACTGCCTCCCATGGTGGAATAGCCCTGACAGTTTGTAAAGTGCTGAATGTGCAAGTGGTTTTCATGAGAGTCCCATAGTGCTTGGATGAGGGCTGGGCATTGGGGCTTTCAGGTCCCTTTGGCCAGAAACTGAGGTGCACATGCAGGGATGAACAGGGTAGTGGAAAGGGTACTCACCCTGACAACCCGAGTGAGGTCATTGAACTTTTTCCTGCATTGAAGTGGAGTCCTGGCAACCATGCTGTTGGTGGTCACCCTGTTTGCCACCTCCCTCCAGGCTTTTCGGTACTCGCTGGGAAGCGGCCTCCTCCAACTGTCAGGGAAGAGGACAGGTCGCCTGCGCTCTACTGTGCCAACCAGTAGCCTCAGGGCACCCTCGCTGAAGCGCTCCGCTCGCTCCCTAGCCTTCTCCATGGTCCTGGGTATAGAACTGATGAACCAGCAATGGTCAGGCCTTGCTTCAGGGCTGCAGAGTGCAGGGCGTGGCAGCCAAACAAATCGACCCTCCCCCTTTAAGAGCTGACCGGCGCCAGCGTGTCTGCCTTCAATCAGCAACTCGCCGCACCTGCGCTGCGCCTGCCCTCGGTGTTAGCGCCTCGGCTCGTCGGCTTAGCACCTTATGATAGTCGTGCATCGCCTGCTTTAGCGCAGCAGCAACCTCTTGGGGCGATGCAACTCAATTTCGGCGAAGGTGATGCAAATTTGCGCCGGGCGCTAAATTTGCCGGCTGTAGCGCCCCAAACGTGGCGATACTGAATTTCTAGGCCCAGCTCTCTAAGAGTTGAAGCTACAGTAGATATCTCCCATTTGCCAAACACAAGGCAGGACGCAAAATTCAAACCAGGAGCTCACTCTGCATATCTAGTAGGTGTGGAGTGTGGAAGATTTAGTGGAGTTGGCCATTCCTATCTCAGGCAAAATCCCTATCCCTGGACCTACAGCCTAGGCACTGGGACTGGAAAGTCTATTGTTCAAAATTAGAAAATTCCAAACCTTTAAATAACAAATCCAACCTGTCATTTTGCATTCCAGTTACTATAAATGAAAAATATTCTTCCTAATATTGAGCACTTTTTAAGATATTTTCAGGTCTATAGCTAGAAGTTGTAGAGCCTCTGTCGACACCTCAGGGATCCTTCTTCTGCTGGTTATGCTGTACATTTTATCAGTCATTTTTTCTGCTGCTGCTATGTGTGTCTCCTGTCTCACCATCTCCATGAATTCATGTTTGGTGCTCCCCTAAGGTTGCAAGGCACACTTACATGTTCTAGGCATAGCTTGGCTGTACAGTCAGCTTAATGTTTAGTTCATTCTGTAGCCTTTACCCTTCCGTGACTACTCATCTGGGAATTCACTTTGCTCACATAGTCGTTAGTGGCCATGGGCATAGAATAATGAGCCTTCGTCACAAACTTTAACCTTCCATCACATTTTCCAGCAGCTACATGCTAAAGTTATGCTGGATTTAGCTGACTAACTCTCAAGAGTCACAAAGTCTATTGATTATTAATTAAAAACTTCACATTTGTATGGCATTGGATGAATGAAAAGCATGTGTAGCAGTTCATGTTCAATAATATCGTTAACAGCATTATGAGGGTATGGTAGCATAGTGGTTATGTCACTGGATTATTCATCCAGAGGCTTGGACTAATAATCCAGAGGCACGAGTTCAAATCCCCCAATGGCAGGTTGTGAATTTGAATTCAGCTAATTAATCTGGAATAAAAAGCTAGTATCAGTAATGGTGACCATGAAGTCATTGGATTGTCGTAAAAACCCAACTGGTTCACCAATGACCTTTAGGGAAGGAAACCTGCCATCCTTACAAGGTCTGGCGTACATGTGACTCCAGACCCGCAGCAGTGTTGTTGACTCTGACCCTGACGCTGCCCTCTGAAAAGGCCTAGCAGTTATAGCAAATTACTACAAAAAGTAAAAACTGGATGGACCATTGGATTCAGGCACATCCAGACCAGTTGACCCTGAAAAGTCCTCCTCACTAACATCTGGGGATTTGTGCAAAAGCTGTCCCACAGACGAATCAAGCATGACATAGTCATACTCACAGAATCATCCAAGTTCCTAGCTTGCTCCTTTACCATCCTTGGACAAACTAACCAGAAGTGGTATATGTAGTGTATGTACCTTTAAGAGCCCCTGTGTACTGTAATACCGGTAGTGACCACTCGGGTATATAAGCCTGTATAGCGTCTTGTATCTTTTAGTTCACCTCCAGACTTTGTTCAGTAAACACCTGTTAAACCAACTCCTGCATTCCATGTCTCCATTAACACACGGATACAACAGTGGCGACGAATTGGAAACGGACTTACCTGCAATTTGGCAGCACCTCAAGGAGATCGATTCCTCAGACGAAGGTCGAAGAAAAGAAAAAACTGTGGTTTCACCAGCTAGCCGGGCTGGTGGCAGGTACTGCACTAATCCTTCCTGGGCGGCGGGCTGGGGCTCGATCGGGTGGCTCTGCAGCGGGGCTGAGCAGCGAGTCGGAAGGCGGAGGCAAACAGAGACGGAGGGTGGAGCACTCGGGAGACAGCCGGCGCTGCAAAGCAGGTCGGCGTTCGGACCAAGCAGAGGGAGGGAAAAGTCTCAGAGAGTCCGGCGGGAACGAGTCTCCAACTATTAAAAATATCTGTGTAAATAAAAACAGCGGAGAACAGCGTTGTCAGCAGCGGCAGTGGCGGGAAAGCGCGGTGATGCGCCATCAATTACTCAAAAGACTGAGGTTAAGCGAGTAACAATCAGACTTTTATTAACTAAAGAATGAAGGTCTAGTCTCGAGTGGTCGACCCGTCCAGAGTACTAAGGGACTGGGAGGTAGTCACTTATATACCTGGAATAGTGGGAGGAGTCAGCCGAGGCATGTCCAGACCTGTACCTAGTGGAATACACATACACATACAGACAGGTATAACAGTGGTTTACCACATTCACCCCTTGTTTAAAAATGAGTCCGGCGGGGTGAAGTGTATTTGAAAGTTCGTGTATTGGAGTCTCTCCGGAGGTCTTGTCTGCCGCTGTGATCGACGTGGCGACGGCAGTGCTGGTGGAGCTTCCGGCGTCGCGTCCCGTGTAGGCTGGGGCCCTGGAGTGTAGTCCTCGTGGGTGACGGTCCAAGGCGAGCCGGCTGCTGGGGTTGGATATCGGGTCGTGGGGGGGGGTGGTAATGGGTAGTGGGTTACAGCGGTCCCCGAGGGTGTCGTGGGGGGGGTGGTAATGGGTAGTGGGTTACAGCGGTCCCCGAGGGTGCGAGGTCTCGGATGGAGACTGTGTCCTCCCGCCCATCCGGGTACGCAATGTAAGCGTACTGGGGGTTGGCGTGGAGGAGGTCGATCCTCTCGACCAGGGGGTCCGTTTTATTGGTCCTCGCATGTCTTCTCAGTAGTACCGGCCCTGGGGACGTCAGCCATGGCGGTAACGCTGTCCCCGATGTGGACTTCCTTGGGAAGACAAACATTTTCTCGTGAGGGGTGGCATTGGTGGCAGTGCAGAGCAGTGACCGAATCGAGTGGAGCGCATCGGGGAGCACCTCCTGCCAGCGGGAGGTCGGAAGGCCCCTAGACTTTAAGGCTAGTAGGGCGGCCTTCCAAACTGTTGCATTCTCTCTTTCCACCTGTCCGTTCCCCCGGGGGTTGTAACTGGTGGTCCTGCTTGTGGCTATACCCCTAGCGAGCAGGTACTGGCGGAATTCATCGCTCATAAACGATGAGCCCCGGTCGCTATGGATATAGCTGGGGAAACCGAACAGGGTGAAGAGGCTATTCAGACATTTAATGACCGTGGCACTGGTCATGTCCGGGCAGGGGATAGCGAACGGGAAACGGGAGTACTCGTCAATGATGTTGAGGAAGTACACATTGCGGTCGGAGGAGGGGAGAGGCCCTTTAAAATCGACGCTCAGGCATTCGAAAGGGCGAGTGGCTTTTATCAGGTGGGCTCTGTCTGGTCTATAAAAGTGCGGTTTGCACTCAGCACAGACTTGGCAGTTCTTGGTCATGGTCCTGACCTCCTCAATGGAGTAAGGCAGGTTGCGGGCCTTGATGAAGTGGAAGAACCTGGTGACCCCCGGGTGGCAGAGGTCATTGTGGAGGGCCCTCAGCCTATCGATCTGCGCGCTGGCGCAGGTGCCACGCGATAGGGCATCTGGGGGTTCATTGAGCTTCCCAGGCCGGTACAAGATCTCGTAATTGTAGGTGGAAAGTTCGATTCTCCACCTCAAGATCTTGTCATTTTTGATTTTGCCCCTCTGCTTGTTGTTGAACATAAAAGCAACTGAACGCTGGTCAGTGAGCAGGGTAAATCGTTTTCCGGCCAGGTAGTGCCTCCAATGACGCACAGCCTCCACAATAGCCTGGGCCTCCTTCTCGACCGCGGAGTGTCTGGTCTCCGGGCCCTGGAGGGTTCGTGAGAAGAATGCCACAGGTCTCCCCGCCTGATTAAGGGTGGCGGCCAGAGCGAAGTCGGACGCATCGCTTTCCACCTGGAAGGGGATGGATTCGTCCACTGCGTGCATGGTGGCTTTGGCAATGTCCTCCTTGATACGGTGGAAGGCCGAGCGGGCCTCTGCCATCAGGGGAAAAGAGGTGGATTTGATCAGCGGACGGGCTTTGTCTGCATAGTAGGGGACCCACTGGGCGTAGTAGGAAAAAAACCCTAGGCACCTCTTCAGAGCTTTTAGGCAGTGGGGCAGTGGGAGTTCCATAAGGGGACGCATCCGGTCCGGGTCGGGACCGATGACCCCGTGTTCCACAACACAGCCAAGGATGGCGCGGCGGTTTGTGCGGAATATGCACTTCTCCTTGTTATATGTCAGGTTCAGGAGTTGGGCGGTGCGGAGGAATTTCTCAAGGTTTGCGTCATGGTCCTGCAAGTCATGGCCGGAGATGGTCACATTGTCTAGGTAAGGGAAAGTGGCCTGCAGCGCGTTTTGATCGATCTTCCGTTCCATCTCCCTTTGGAAGACGGAGACCTCATTGGTAACGCCAAAGGGAACCCTAAGGAAGTGATAGAGGCGGCCGTTTGCCTCAAAAGCAGTATACTGGCGGTCTTCGGGGCGGATGGGGAGCTGGTGGTACGCTGATTTCAGGTCAATGGTCGAAAAGACGCGGTACTGCGCGATCTGGTTGACCATGTCAGCTATGCGGGGGAGTGGGTAGGCGTCCAGCAGGGTGTAGCGGTTTATTGTTTGGCTGTAGTCGATGACCAGGCGTTGTTTCTCGCCGGTCTTAACGACCACAACCTGGGCTCGCCAGGGGCTGGAGCTGCCCTCAATAATCCCCTCCTTCAGGAGCCGCTCCACTTCGGTTTTGATGAAAGCCCTGTCCCCGGCACTGTATCGCCTGCTCTTTGTGGCGATGGGCTTACAGTCGGGGGTGAGGTTAGCAAACAGTGGGGGGGGCGGGACTCTGAGTGTGGAGAGGTTGCATCTGGTGCGCGGTGGGCAATTTGGAGGCTGCTGGCTGCGGACTGTGAGTGGGGGGAGGAGGCCACCGTACGCCATCGTAACGCTTTTGAGGTGGCACTGGAAATCCAACCCCAGTAGAACGGCAGCGCAAAGTTGGGGCAGGACCAGGAGTTTAAAATTATTGAACACAGTCCCGTCTACTACTAGTGTCACCACGCAGTAGCCACCAGTGTCCGCTGACTGGGACTCGGCGGCCATAGAAATCCGTTGGTGCGCAGGCAGGACTGGGAGAGAGCAACGCCGCACCGTGTCGGGGTGGATGAAGCTCTCTGTGCTCCAGGAGTCAAAAAGGCAGTTTATTGCATGGCCGTTTACCTTAACGTCCATTTTGGACCGAGCTAGTTGGTGCGGTCCCGTTTGGTCCAGCGTAACAGAGGCCAGCGTAGGGGTCGGTGTGTCGCTGCGGGTATCAGATTGGGGGGGGTTGGCGGCCTGCTGCGTCCCGGCTGGTGTCCAAGATGGCGGTGTCCATGATTCCCATGTGGCTGGAGTCGTCCAAGATGGCTGCTGCTGCGGTGGTTCGCACATGGCTGGGGAGGCCCAAGATGGCGGCCCGCATGGCCCACACGCGGCGCTGTTGGGGGCCCAAGATGGCGGCTCGCACGTCCCGCACGCGGCGCTGCTGGCGTTCGGGGTGGCTTTGGCCTTGCAGATGCTAGCGTAGTGTTCCTTTTTCCCGCAGCCCGAGCAGGTCGCATTCTTCGCCGGGCAGCGCGCTCTGGGGTGTTTGGCCTGGCCACAGAAGTAGCATTTCTGGCCTTGGGATACTGCTGTCTGGCTTTGGGACACTGCTGCGGTGGTTGGGCCGTTGTTGCGCAGTGGCTGGGGTGGCACTGTGCTATGGGGCTGTCCTACCGTGTCCCAGGTTGTCGTTCCCCGCGGCGTCCACGGTGCAGAGGAGTAGGCATCCATGCCCCGGTAGGCTGCGTCCAGCATTAGTGCGATTTCGGAGGCTTTGTCGAGGGTGAGGTCACTCTGCTCCAGCAGTCGCTGTCGGGTGTAGTTGGACCTGTGGCCCGCTACGAAGGCATCCCGGATCAGTTCCTCCATGTACTTAGTGGGCGTTACCGCCTTACACCCACAGGCCCAGCCAAGCACGGACAGTGCTTGGAGGTATTCCTCAGTCGATTCCCCAGGTTGTTGCTTGCGACTCCCCAGGAGGTGCCTGGCGTAAACTTCGTTCACAGGGCGCGTGTACTGGGTCTTGAGGAGCTGGAGGGCGGCTGTGTACGAGGTCACGTTCCGGATGACTGAGTACACTCGGTGGTTCACCTTGGAGATCAGGACAGGCAGTTTGTTCGCATCCGTTACGACCGCAGTGGAGGCAGTCAGGAATGCCTCGAAGCACATGAGCCAGTGAGCAAACTTGGTGGAAGCGTCCGCTTCCAGACTGTCCAGGTCCAGGCATGCTGGTGTGAGGATCTTCTCCATTATAAAAAATTTAGTTAATAAAATTGATGCGCCATCAATTACTCAAAAGACTGAGGTTAAGCGAGTAACAATCAGGCTTTTATTAACTAAAGAATGAAGGTCTAGTCTCGAGTGGTCGACCCGTCCAGAATACTAAGGTACTGGGAGGTAGTCACTTATATACCTGGAATAGTGGGAGGAGTCAGCCGAGGCATGTCCAGACCTGTACCTAGTGGAATACACATACACATACAGACAGGTATAACAGTGGTTTACCACACGCGGGAGGCACCATTTTTGATTTTCAGGATGCCTAAGACTGGCAATATTACTGCTTTCGATAGTAATATAGAGGATTGGACCACATATGTGGAAAGAGTGGAGGTATATTGCACAGCGAATGAAGTAGAGGATGATAAAAAGGCATCGGTACTTCTAAATCTGATGGGCGCAAGGACATGCGGGCTGTTACAAAACTTAATCACTCCAGCCAAACCAATGGACAAGAATTTTAAGGAGATTGTTGATACCTTACAGGTGCACTTAAACCCAACACCGCTGCTGATAGCGGAACGATTCAAATTCTTCAGGAGGAATCAGCACAAGAATGAAAGTAACGCTGATTACCTCACCGAATTAAGAAAGCTGTCAAAGCACTGCCAATTCGGGGCAGGACTGGCAGATTCTCTATGAGACAAATTCGTCTGCGGTCTCCTAAGTGAAGGAACACAGAAAAGGCTACTTTCTGAGAAAGATTTGACACTGGACAAGGCTTTCAGTGTGGCTGTATCATACGAAGCAGCAGCAAGAGGAGCTGCAGAGATACAGCAAAAGCCACAGGACTTCGGCACCCATGAAATGACACGGGGTTTCGAGAGATGTTATCGCTGCGGCAGATCCACCCATGACCAGAGTGACTGCTGGTTCAAGGACAAAGCATGCAGGCAATGCGGAAAGATGGGACACATTGCACGTGTATGCCGATCTGGAAACAAAAAATCCACTGACAGAAAAAAAATCAATAAGGAAAAGTACAGAAAGGTACAAATGATGACGGACAGTAGCTCCGAAGACCAGAAGAGCGATAGCGACTCCGGTAAAAAGTGACTAAGCTGTCTCAAATTACATAATGTAATTGCCAAAGAAGATTACCAGACCATTTGGGTTACCCTCACGATAACGGGGTCCCCAGTTAAAATGGAACTAGATACAGGATCAGCTCTGACCGTCATAAGTCGACGGGATTACGAGCGGCTATTTCCGCATATACCTTTGAAAGACACATCCATTGTGATAAAAATGATAACTTCCGGGAAGTTATGTCATCACTTCCTGTGAACTATGAACTATGAACGATGAACTGTGTACATACCTCACTTCCTGTCATATGTCACTTCCTGTTGGACTGGTATAAATACTGGTCTGTTCAGTATTGTAAGAGGCTTCTACCAGAGGCATGGTAAAGACCTCTCTTGTGTATATAGTGTGTTTATAAGTTACTTAAAGCTTACTTTAAAGTTACTTGATGGTAAGTCTCCTTTTTCTTACATCAATTTAAGTAACTTAATATTTACACTGACAAATACTAGACCTTCAGACAAACTCGGAAGTTAAGGATCCAGGGAACCACCCATCATGGAGAAAATCCTTAGACCTATTCGTCTGGACTTGGACCCGAATACACCAGCAGCTGGCAGGGTATGGAAGCATTGGTATCGTACTTTTGAGAATTTTCTGGATGAATGTAAAGCGGATGCTCCTGCTAAATTGAAGATACTTGTCAATTATGTGACCCCAAAAGTGTTCGAATATGTTGATGACTGGGATAATTACGAAGAGGTGATTCGGGCACTTAAGAAACTGTATGCGAAGACCCCAAATGAGGTCTATGCTAGACATCTACTGGCCACAGCCCGACAAGGGCCAGGGGAATCAATTGACGAATTCCTGCAAGAACTTCGCAGGCTCAGCGTAGATTGTAACTTTCAGGCAGCCTCAGCTGAGCTGTACCGCCAAGAAATGATTCGTGATGCTTTCATCTGCGGGATTGCCTCTCCATTTATACGCCAGCGTCTACTAGAAAGTAAAACACTTGAGCTACAAAAAGCTTTTGACCTAGCTTGTTCACTGGATTTGGCAAAGAGAAATGCAGACCTCTATCAGCTGCCCAGATCTCGATCTGCTGCTGTAGCTGCAACCAGACAATTCAAGCGGTCTCAGGTGAACCCTATCATGGGGGAATCTAATTCTGATAATTCTGATGAAGAAGAGGAGGACGACCCCACTTTAGCAGCCTCTTGGCAATCTAGGAAGGAATGCTTCTTTTGTGGAGATGCTTTTCACCCTAGGAAAACCTGCCCTGCTCGCAATGCAATCTGCAGTTATTGTGGGAAAAAAGGACACTTTGCTAAAGTTTGCCTATCAAGGGCCTCTACGAGGGCCAATCCAGCTAAGGCCTACCGAACTGCCCCAATTAGGGCCTATCAAGATGCTCCAGCTAGGACCTATCAAGCTTCCTCTCGAGCTCTCTCCCGAAGAAGCACACCGAGAGTTTTAGCCACTCTCTGTGCAACGACACCAATTACAGCTGCTTGCCCACAGAACCTGTCTCATGCAGCCACAAAAATTTCAATTAAAGGGCATACCTTAGATGCCTTAATTGACTCAGGAAGTACTGATAGTTTCATTAAGGAACAGATTGTTGCGAAATTGAAACTACATGTCTTCCCATCGGACCAGGCAATTGCGATGGCCCAGTCATCACTTAATACCAGAATCTCCGGCTTTTGTGTTGTTGATATGACACTTCATGGTCGTATGTATCCCTCCACCCGACTTTCGGTGCTCAAGGACTTATGTAGTGATCTCCTCTTAGGGCTGGACTTCCAAAAACAGCATAAGAAACTCACCATTGAGTTTGGTGGATCCAAACCCGGACTTACTATTTCTAATATACCGTCTAAATTACCATTTTGTGCATTATCAGCAGCTTCACTTGATGAACCCTCATTATTTGCCAGTATTCCGCCTCAATGCCAACCGATAATAACGAAATCGCGGCGCTTTAATCAGGAAGACCAATCTTTTATTGCGGCTGAAATCTCTCGACTTCTAGCAGAGGATATCATTGAACCATGTTCGTCGCCCTGGCGGGCTCAAGTCGTCATTGTCAAGAACCCTCTAAAACCTCACAAACAGCGACTATGCATCGATTATTCGCAAACCATCAATCAATATACCGACTTGGACGCCTACCCATTGCCACGCATTGATGATATGGTTAATAAACTGGCCGAATACAAAGTGTTCTCAACTTACGATTTAAAAAGTGCCTATCATCAGTTACCCTTGAAGGTCTCAGATAAGCAGTACACAGCCTTTGAGGCTAATGGACGGCTGTACCAATTTCGTCGCCTCCCATTCGGGGTTACTAATGGAGTGGCTGTCTTTCAATGGGCAATGGATGGCCTGGTTAAGCAGGAAAACCTAAGGGACACTTTTCCCTATCTTGATAACATTACCCTTGCAGGTCACGATCAACAGGAACACAACTCCAACCTCCAAAAATTTCGGGATGCCCTCCATCGCCGTAATTTGACCCTGAATGAATCCAAATCTGTTGAGTCGCAACCGACCATCAACATCCTTGGCTACTGTGTAGGCAATGGTATCATTAAGCCAGACCCAGAAAGACTTCGCCCGCTCCAAGAGCTCCCGTCACCTAAGAATCCGGCTTCTTTACGTCGGGCTCTCGGTCTGTTTGCATACTACGCTAAATGGATTCCTCATTTTTCGGACAAAATCCAACCCTTGCTGCATGCTAGATCATTTCCACTGGGAACAGCGGCTGTTGCAGCCTTTAACCTTCTCAAAAAACAGTTGGAGAAAGCGGCTCTTCACTCCATTGATGAGAATCTCCCTTTCGTGGTTGAATGTGATGCCTCGGAGGTGGCGATCTCGGCTACTCTGAATCAGGAAGGTCGTCCTGTAGCATTTATGTCCAGGACCTTACAAGGTGCCGAGCTACATTATCCTCTGGTTGATAAAGAAGCCACAGCCATCATAGAGGCAGTACGGAAGTGGAACCATTTTCTAGCTCGCCAGCACTTTACATTGATCACGGACCAACGATCAGTCGCCTTCATGCTCGATAATCGAAAATGAACCAAAATTAAGAATAATAAAATACAACTTTGGAGGATGGAACTGGCCTCTTTTGGTTATACCATTCTCTATCGGCCTGGCAAGGAGAATATGGCCCCGGACACACTCACACGGGCATTCTGCTCCACTATGTCATCCTCCACTCTCATGGATGTCCACAATGGTTTGTGTCATCCTGGCGTTACGCGCATGCTACATTTCGTACGATCACGGAATCTCCCTTTTTCCACTGGAGATGTAAAGAAAATATGCTCAGAATGCCGGCTTTGTGCGGAATTAAAACCTCAGTTCTTCCGCCCCTCAGATGGTATACTCATACATGCAACCCAACCGATGCAACGACTTAGCATCGATTTTAAGGGCCCAGTGCCCTCTTCAATTCGGAACACATATTTGCTCACCATGATCGACGAATATTCACGTTTTCCATCTGCCTTCCCCTGCTCCAATATGCTGGCGTCCACAGTAATCTGCTGCCTTGAGCAGGTATTTTCTCTCTGTGGCATGCCGGCTTATATTCACTCAGATCGGGGTCCATCCTTTATGTCAAGGGAACTCAAGGACTACCTCTCAGAACGGGGAATTGCTACAAGCAAAACAACACCATACCATCCCATCGGAAATGGGCAGGTAGAGAGGTATAACGGTATCATCTGGAATTCCGTACATCTCGCTTTAAGATCTCGGGGCCTACCAGACCAGCAATGGGAAACAGTGCTTCCGGATGCATTGCACTCTATACGGTCCCTGCTTTCTACAGCCACAAATACTACACCTCATGAGCGGTTCTTTGGATTCCAGCGTCGCTCATCTCATGGGACATCACTCCCGTCATGGCTAACTACTCCTGGACCTGTATTACTCCGAAGATACGTTCGGACGTCTAAAAATGACCCTCTTGTAGACGAGGTCGAACTAACCGATGCCAACCCCACTTATGCAAACATACGATATTCCGACGGCCGAGAATCTACCGTATCATTACGGGATCTGGCTCCCTGCCCACCAGGACCTAGTGGGACATCGGGTGATGGCATTTCACCAGGAAACTCTTGGGACCTATCGGGTACCCCTCTCCAGGATACTGATTGGACACCAACTAGCTTGGTGCCGGTAGAACCCCGTGCTCAAGGTTGCGACCCTCCCAGTACCGCGCATGAAAGTACTGATCCGCCACAGACCAGCTCTGCACCTCCCTCTGAACAGAGGCAGTCCGACTTTGAACCTATTGGGGCTCGTACTCGAAGCCATGATCTCCCCGACCCTTCACAGGGCAATCCAGGCCACACAGACTCTGACCAATGGCCAACCGCATGTAAGCGGACCAGCGACCCTCTACGACGGGAATCCAAACGGGTGCGACTCTTCCTTGTTCGGCGGCTGCGGACCAAAAGGTAGACCACAGCCTCCTAATCCTGCAGGAGGGAAGAATGTGATAAAAATGATAACTTCCGGGAAGTTATGTCATCACTTCCTGTGAACTATGAACTATGAACTATGAACTGTGTACATACCTCACTTCCTGTCATATGTCACTTCCTGTTGGACTGGTATAAATACTGGTCTGTTCAGTATTGTAAGAGGCTTCTACCAGAGGCATGGTAAAGACCTCTCTTGTGTATATAGTGTGTTTATAAGTTACTTAAAGCTTACTTTAAAGTTACTTGATGGTAAGTCTCCTTTTTCTTACATCATCCATTATCTTCATATACGGGGCAGAAAGTATACCCCAGAGGGAAAATAAGGGTGCCTGTTGTATACAACGGCAAGGAATTACAGAAGTTGTATTTATACGTTCTGCAAGATGGTGGTCCACCGCTGTTGGGACGTGAATGGATCAGGAAGATACGTTTAGACTGGCACTCCATTCAGGCACTGACGGTGACCAGTAAGAAAAAAAATGATGATGTCGTCATACCTGAACGATTAAAAGACATCTTGGCCAACGCCAAAGAAGTGTTTCAACAGGAACTAGGAACCTTGAAAGGCGTCACCACCTCAATAAAAGTGGAAGATGCGGCAATTCCCAAGTTTTTTAAGGCAAGGCCGGTGCCATGCGCAATTCGTCCAGCAGTCGAGGCAGAGCTGGAGTATTTGAAAAAGGCAGGCGTGTTATCCAAGGTAGATTGGAGTGAGTGGGCAACACCCATCGTCCCGGTCATGAAGAAAATGTTGAATAATGATAAATCTGAAGAACAGAGAAAAATTTGCATCTGTGGGGACTTCAAGGTGACTGTAAACCTGGTCCTTCACATGGTACAGTATCCTCTTCCGAGGATAGAAGATATTTTCGCCTCACTATCCGGAGGGAAACGTTTCACCAAAATTGACTTGGCACAGGCATATCTACAGATGGAGGTTGAGGAGGCCTCTAAAAAGTATCTCACGATAAACACACACAAAGGCCTGTACCAGTACAATCGACTGGTTTTCGGAGTAGCATCAGCTCCAGCTATCTGGCAAAGAGCTATGGAGCAAGTCCTGCAAGGGATTCCGGGGACTCAATGCTACCTAGATGACATCCTTGTAAAAGGAGAAAACGACAACGAGCACCTTGCCAATTTGGAGCAGGTGCTTACTAGGCTGAGAGAACGGGGCCTACGAGCAAATCGCCCCAAGTGCGAATTTTTCCAGAAACAAATATTATATTGTGGCCATATAATTAACGAAGAAGGGTTGCATAAGTCACCTGAAAAAATCGAAGCGGTCATAAAAACCCCAGTACCTGAAAATGCCTCACAATTAAGGTCGTTCCTGGGATTGATAAATTACTATCATAAATTTTTACCGAACTTGTCAACTGTTCTGCACCCTCTTAACGCATTGCTACAAACGGGAGTAATTTGGAAATGGAGCGAAGACTGTAACCGTGCCTTCCATAAATGCAAAGGCTTGATCATGTCCAAGGAAGTGTTGGCTCATTACAACCCATCACTGCCAATCAGACTGGCGTGCGATGCATCCCATTACGGCGTAGGAGCGGTATTATCACTTAGATTCCCTGATGGCTCGGAGCGGCCGATAGCTTTTGCGTCACGCTCATTGAACTCAGCTGAGCGTAACTATGCCCAGATCGACAGGGAAGCACACAGCCTGGTGTGGGGAGTGAAGAAATTCAACCATTACCTACACGGACAAAAATTTTCCTTGTTGACTGACCATCAACCACTCATCTCCATATTCAACCCTAAAAAGGGCGTTCCCATTATGACAGCGTAAAGGCTACAGAGGTGGTCCCTTTTCCTAGGGGCACACCAATATGACATAGAATACAAAGGATCAAAACAGCATGGGAATGCTGGCGGTTTATCGCGCCTACCGTTGCCAACGGTAGAAGAGGCACCTACAGTGGACCCAGTGGAGATGTTCCACTCAACCATAGTGGAATGTCTACCAGTAACAAATTCTACCATTGAAAAGGAAACGAGAAATGACCCGACTCTCTCACGAGTCTACGATTTAACGGTGAAGGGATGGCCAGCACATGGCGAACCACTGTTGCCAGCATTCTCGCAAAGAAGAGAACAGCTGTCAGTGTGCCGAGGAACCTTGATGTGTGGATCCAGAGTGGTGATTCCACCCACACTCCAGGATAAAGTGCTAAAGGAGCTTCACGAGGGGCATCTGGGTGGAGTGAAAATGAAGAACCTAGCCAGAGCGTTTGTGTGGTGGCCAGGTATCGATGGAGACATCGAAGAAATGACCAAGAGCTGTCTAGGATGCCAGAAGGTCCAAAACGCCCCACCACAAGCCCCTCTACATACATGGGAGTGGCCCTCATCTCCATGGCAAAGGGTACATATCGACTTTGCTGGTCCATTTATGGACTCAATGTTCTTAATCGCGGTGGATGCACACTCCAAGTGGCCGAATGTAATAAGGATGTCCTCCAGCACCACGGATAAAACCATCACAGTATTAAGGACCATATTTGCCAGGAATGGGCTGCCTGAACAGGTCTGTTCTGATAATGGACCGCAATTTGTGTCCGAAGAATTCAGGAAGTTCTTAAAAAACAATGGGGTTAAGCACTACACGTCCTCCCCATACCATCCCGCCACCAATGGATTAGCTGAAAGGTTTGTCCAGACCTTCAAGAAGGCCATAAAGGCCATGGGTAATGAAGACATAAATCTACAACGTAAGGTAGATAACTTCTTGTTTGCATACAGGAATGCAACACATGTGGTTACAAACCAAACTCCCGCCATGATGTTTTTCAATAGAAGACTAAGATGCCGGCTGGATTTGATCAAGCCAAACATCAGAAGGGACGTAGAGAACCGACAATTTCAAGGCATGAATGAAAGGCCAACTAGAACCTTCCAGATAGGCCAACAAGTTTTGGCCCGGGACTACCGTACCGAGAAATGGCAGCCTGGAACTATTTGCACACGACTAGGACCGCTGATGTATACCGTGGACATTGGAGAAAGCATAATAAGGCGCCATGCTGACCAGATCATAGAGTCATCCAAAAAGGGACAACCTACACCACAACTCTATACGCCTAATGATGAAGCAGAGATACCCATAGTATCTACCTCCGATCCGGTGATACTGGAACCAGATGAACCCGACACTGGCATTCAAGCCGAATCGACCTTGCCAAAAGAACCTACTACACCACCGAAAACTACTACACCACCGAGGCGTTATCTGGACCAAATCAGGAAGCCTCCAGAGGACTGACTTATAATTGATTAACTGCAGCAAATGTGTAGATTATTGTTCTTGTAAACATGTTAATTAATGATTACTTAAAATGTTATGTACTAATTATTTAAAAGGGGAGGAATTGTAGTGTATGTACCTTTAAGAGCCCCTGTGTACTGTAATACCGGTAGTGACCACTCGGGTATATAAGCCTGTATAGCGTCTTGTATCTTTTAGTTCACCTCCAGACTTTGTTCAGTAAACACCTGTTAAACCAACTCCTGCATTCCGTGTCTCCATTAACACACGGATACAACAGTATACAGTCCTGGAGTCCTCGACATTGACTCCAGACCCCATGAAGACCTCAGCTGATGAATCAGCTCTTCACCACTTGGAAGTAGTAAGACTTCAATGTGTGTCATGAAGAGTGGCTCAGCAGCACCACTACATGCTGGCCGAGTCCTAACATATCTACCAGGCTTGAGCCTGGTGGTGAGAGAACCAACACAAGGGAAAAACCTACTTGACCTCATCCTCGCCATTCTACCTGTCGTAAAATAATTTGATAGGAGTGATCACCATCAAGCAGGGGACCAACCCTGATTCAATGAGGAGCATGCCAGGAGCAGCACCAAGCATACCTGAAAGTTAGGTGCCAACCTGGTGAAACTACAACACAGGATTACATGCATGCTAAACAGAGGAAGCAGCATGCTATAGACAGAGCTAAGCGATCCCACAACCAAAGCTCTGCAGTCCTGCCACATCCAGTTGTGAATGTTGGTGGACAAATAACAGGAGGAAGAGGCTCCATGAACATCCCCCTCCTCAACAATGGCGGAGTGAGTGCAAAAGACAAGTCATTCGCAACCATCTTCAGCCAGAAGTGCTGAGTGTATGATCCATCTCGGCCTCCCCCTGAGGTCCCCATCATCACAGATGCCAGTCTTCAGGCAATTCAATTCACTCCACAAGATATTAAGAAACGGCTGAGCACACTGGATACAGCAAAGGCTGTGACAAAATCCCAGCTGTAGTGCTGAAGACTTGTGCTCCAGATCTAGCTATGCCTCTAGCCAAGCTGTTCCAAAACAGCTACAACACTGGCATCTACCCGATGAAGTGGAAAATTGCCCAGGTAAGCCATGTCCAGAAAAAGCAGGACAAAGCTAATTACTGCCCCATCAGCCTACTCTTAATCATCAGCAAAGTGATGGAAGGTGTCGTCGGCAGTGCTATGAAATGGCACTTACTCACCAATAACCTGCTCACCGATGCTCAGTTTGGGTTCCACCAGGACCACTCAGCTCCAGACTTCATTACAGCCTTGATCCAAACATGGACAACAGAGCTCAAATCCAGAGATGAAGTGATAGTTACTAGACTTGAAATCAAGGCAGCATTTGACCGAGTGTGGCACTAAGCAGCCCTAGTAAAATTGAAGTCAATGGGAATCAGGGGGATAGCTCTCCACTAGCTGGAGTCATACCTAGCACAAAGGAAGATAGTTGTGGCTGTTAGAGACCAATCATCTCCATCCCAGTACATCGCTGCAGGAGTTCCTCAGGGGAGTGTCCTAGGCCCAACCATCTTCAGCTGCTTCATCAAAAGGTCAGAAGTAGGGATGTTCACGGATGATTGCACAGTGTTCAGTTCCATTTATAATTTCTCAGATATCTCAGAAGCAGTCCACGCCCGCATGCCGCAAGTCATAGTATCATAGAATCATAGAAAGTTACAGCATGGAAGGAGGCCATTTTGGCCCATCATGTCTGCGCCGGCCAACAAAGAGCTATCCAGCCTAATTCCACTTCCTAGCTCTTGGTCCATAGCCCTGCAGGTTAGAGCAGCCCAAGTGCACATCCAAGTGTTGTTTAAATGTGGTTAGGGTTCCTGCCTCTACCACCCTTTCAGGCAATGAGTTCCAGACCCCCACAACCCTCTGGGTGAGTAATTTCCCCTCAAATCCCCTCTAAACCTTCCACAAATTACTTTAAATCTGTGCCCCTTGGTTTTTGACGCTTCTGCTAAGGGAAATAGGTCCTTTCTATCCACTTTATCTATGCCCCTCATAATTTTGTACACCTCAATAAGGTCTCCTCTCAGCCTCCTCTGTTCCAAGGAAAACAGACCCAGCCTATCCAGTCTTTCCTCATAGCTAAGATTCTCTACTCCTGGCAACATCCTTGTATATCTCCTCTGTGCCCTCTCTAGTGCAATCACATCTTTCCTGTAATGTGGTGACCAGAACTGCATGCAGTACTCTAGCTGAGGGCTAACTAGTTTTTTATACAGTTAAAGCATAACCCCCCATCTCTTATATTCTATGCCACGGCTAATAAAGGCAAGCATTCCGTATGCCTTCTTAACCACCTTATCTACTTGGCCTCCTACCTTCAGGGATCTGTGGACATGCACTCCAAGGTCCCTTTGTTCCTCTACACTACACAGTGACCTACCATTTAATGGGCCAGAAATTAGGATCGGGTGCAAGCCCCCGATGTGCACTCACCCGGCGCGCCGACATCTGAAGCCTGGGCCTGCTTGGAATTCCTGTCACTGGCCCGGTTCAGATGTCGGCGCGATGTGCTTGCCTGATCCAGTGGCGTAGTTAGTGCGATGTGCCAGCTGGGATCAGGTGAGCACTGTGCAGCCAATCAGGGGAGGGGAAACTTCATTCATGAGTTTGACAGTAAGAACTGTCAAACTCATGAAAAGTACGGGTGCCCAAAAGACTAGTTTAACTTTAAATAACATTTTTTAAAAATCCCAATAGTTAAATAAACTATAAATAACTTTAAAAAACTATTTTACACAATTAATAAAATTTTTGAAAAAAATAATTTTTTAAGAAATCGGGTCTAAAAATAAACTTACCTTACTGTAAAGTCCTTAAAAACAATGAAGCTGTGGAAAAAATGTAATAATTTTAAATAATAGACCACTTACCTTCAAGAATCCAGTCCTTACGCCTCCTTTTTATATGTGTAAAAAGTTCAGGCCCTTGCACACGGGCAAACCTGTCAAAAAGAAAGAAGTTCAACGCGTGCATGCAGAGTCCTGCGCGCACGCGTTGGACCTCTGAAACCCTTGGAGGAAATGCTGTTTTCCCGCGCATGCGCTGTGTATGCTGAAATCCGGCACTTCCAACGGGCCCACGTGTGAGTACCCCGTCCGTACTCATGCATTGGGACCAGAATTACTGGCCCATTGTGTATTCCCTTTCCTTGTTAGCCCTTCCCAAATGCATTACCTCACTCTTCTCTGGATTGAATTCCATTTGCCACTGTTCTGCCCACCTGACCAATTTATTGCTATCTTCCTGTAGTCTACAGCTTCCTTCTTTAGTATCAACCACACAGCCGATTTTAGTATCATCTGCAAACTTCTTAATCATACCCCTTATATTCAAGTCAAGATTGTTGATATATACCACAAAAAGCAAGGGACCTAGTACTGAGCCCTGCGGAAGCCCACTGGAAATAGCCTTCCAGTCACAAAATCACCCATCAACCATTACCCTCTGCTTCCTGTCTCCGAGCCAGTTTTGAATCCAAAGTGACACTTTGCCCTGGACCCCATGGGCTTTTAACTTCGTGACCTGTCTACCATGTGGAACCTTATCAAATGCCTTGCTAAAGTCCATATACACTACATCAAACACACTACCCTCAATAATTTTCCCGCTACCGAGGTTAAGCTGACTGGCCTGTAATTACTCGGCCTATTCTTTTCTCCCTTTTTAAACAAGGGTACCACATTAGCAGTCCTCCAGTCCTCCGGCACCATACCTGAAGCCAGAGAGGATTGAAAAATGATGGTCAGGGCCTCTGCTATTTCCTCTTTTGCTTTGCTTAACAGCCTGAGATAAATTTCATCCAGGCCTGGGGATTTGTCCACTTATAAAGCTGCTGAACCCCTTAATACTTCCTCTCTCACTATGTTTATTTTATCTAATCTTTCACACTCCTCCCCCCAATAGCAATGTCTGCTTCGTCCCTCTCCTTTGTGAAAACAGATGCAAAGTATTCATTAAGAACCCTACCGACGTCTCCTGCCTCCACACACAGATTACCCTCATGATCTCTAATAGGCCCTACCCTTTCTTTAGTTATCCTCTTACTCCTAATATATTTATAAAACATCTTTGGGTTTTCCTTAATTTTTACTTGCCAAGAATTTTTCATGCTCTCTCTTTGCTTTCTTAATATCATTTTTAATTGCACCCCTGCACTTTCTGTACTCCTCTAAAAATTCTGGAGTATTTAGCCCTTGGTATCTGTCATATGCCTCCCTTTTTTTATTTATCTACCCTGTACGTCTCTAGACATCCAGGGGGCTCTAGATTTGTTAGTCCCACCTTTTTTCTTTGCGGGCACATATTGGTCTGAACCCTCCGGATCTCCTCCTTGAATGCCTCCCACTGCTCTGACACTGATTTACCTTCAAGTAGCTGTTTCCAGTTCACTATGGCTAAAATCCCCTCTGAGCTTAGCAAAATTTGCTTTTCCCCAATTTAGAATTTTTATTCCTGGTCTATCCTTGTCCTTTTCCATAACTACCTTAAATCTAATAGAATTATGGTCACTAGCACCAAAATGCTCCCCCACTGATACGCCTTCTACCTGCCCAGCTTCATTCCCTAAAACTAAGTCCAGAACCACCCCCTCCCTTGTTGGGCTTGCTACATACTGGCTAAAAAAGTTCTCCTGGATGCATTTTAGGAATTCTGCACCCTCTATACCCTTCACACTAATTTTATCCCAGTTAATATTGGGGTAGTTGAAATCCCCTACTATTACTGCCCGATAGTTTTTGCACTTCTCAGAAATTTGTCTGCATATTTTTTCTTCTATCTCCCTCTCACTGTTTGGGGGTCTGTAGTACACTCCCAGCAGAGTGATTGCCCCTTTTTTGTTTTTCAATTCGACCCACATGGCCTCATTTGATGATCCCTCCAACATATCATCCTTCCTCACAGCTGTAATAGTTTCTTTAACCCCCTCCCTTTTTACCTCCCTCTCTATCCCGTCTGAAAATTCTGTAACCAGGCTTGGGCTGATAACTAGCAAGTAACATTCACACCACACAAGTGCCAGGCAATGACCTTGTGGCTACAACAGCAAGTCATAGGTTGGGTATTCTATAGTAAGTGTCTCTCCTCCTAATGCCCCAAAGTCTTTCCACCACTTACAAGACACAAGTCAGAAGTGTGATCGAATATTCTCCACTTACCTGGTTGAGTGCACTGCCAACAACACTTAAGAAGCTCAACATCACCCAGGATAAAGCAGTCCACTTGAGCGGCACCCCATCCACCACCTTAAACATCATTCCCTCCACCACCAATGCAATGTGGCTGCAGTGTGTACCATCTAAAAATGCACTGCAGCAACTCCTACTCAAGCTAAGGCTTCTTCGACAGCATCTCTCAAACCCGTGACCTCTGCCACCTAGAAGGACAAGGGCAGCAGGTGCAAGGCAACAGCACCATCTCCAAGTTCCCCTCCAAGTCACACACCAACCTGACTTGGAAATATATTGCCATTCCTTCATCATCGCTGGGTTAAAATCCTGGAACTCCCTACCTAACAGCACTGTGGGAATACCTTCACCACATGGACTGCAGTGGTTCAAGAAGGCGGTTCACCACCACCTTCTCAAGGGTAAGACTCACCACCTGTCATAGGCAACAAGACCTGGATGATGTTCAGGCTTGGGCTGATAAGTGGCAGGTACATTCGCACCACAGAAGTGCCAGGCAATGACTATCTCCAACAAGCGAGAGTCTAACCACCTCCCCTTGACATTCAATGGCATTACCATCACCGAATCCCCCATCATCAACATCCTGGGGGTCACCATTGACCAGAAACTTAACTGGACCAACCACATAAATACTGTGGCAACAAGAGCAGGTCAGAGGCTAGGTATTCTGCGGCGAGTGTCTCACTTCCTCACTCCCCAAAGCCTTTCCACCATCTACAAGGCACAAGTAAGGAGTGTGATGGAATACTCTCCTCTTGCCTGGATGAGTGCAGCTCCAACAACACTCAAGAAGCTCAACACCATCCAGGACAAAGCAGCCTGTTTGATTGGCACCCCAACCACCACCTTAAACATTCACTCCCTCTACCACCGGCGCACTGTGGCTGCAGTGTGTACCATCTACAAGATGCACTGCAGCAACTCGCCAAGGCTTCTTCGGCAGCACCTCCAAAATCCGCAACCTCTTCCACCTAGAAGGACAAGGGCAGCAGATGCATGGGTACACCACCACCTCCAAGTTCCCCTCCAAGTCACACACCATCCTGACTTAGAAGTATATCACCAATCCTTCATCGTCGCTAGGTCAAAATCCTGGAACTCCCTCCCTAACAGCACTGTGGGAGTACCATCACCACACGGACTGCAGTGGTTCAAGAAGGCAGCCCACCACCACCTTCTCAAGGGCAATTAGGGATGGGCAATAAATGCTGGTCTTACCAGTGACGCCCACATCCCATAAACGAATTTTAAAAAATTCAAATAATGAAGAGAAATTACTTTTGCTATTATTGTTATTTGTATGTATGTAAATCCTGTGCTCATCAAGGTGAAGACTGGCTATTAACACTTTTTCTTTACACCAAATGGCAACATTGAGCACGTTCATGGTTAGTTATTGAGTTAGATGCAGTCGAGTATTTCCCATACACTGCATTGATATGCCTTTACCCCATGTCAGAAGAACACCCCTGTGTTACATAAGCATGTTATTTGTATTTCCTACACCAGGCAGTCATCAAAACGGCTTCCCTGAGTGAAATTGCTCAGTTAGTGACAAATTAATTTTGTGCTGCGGACTCATTTCCACTGGGAATAGAATTGAATGCCTTAATTCATTTCATGCAGCACCATTAACAACCACTAGATTACACCTTCATCTCTTCAGTGTGAGCTTGATTTGAACCTGGATTGCAGGGATGAGTAAAAGTAACCTTTAAGCATAATGCCACATAAGGTAGACTGTTGTATTTAGAGGTTACCAATAATCATAATGAGCTAAAGATGGTGTGTGCTGTCACTCTCTTCAAGTTAATAGCTTTGTTCAAGTCAACACGGTAGCAGTCACTTTCTGTGCAATAGCTTAATGATAGCTGTATTGTTTAAACATGTTTCTGTTTAATTGCCACACTAAAATATAAAAGGGCAATGTTTCAATATAACAAAATCCTAACAATTTCAAACTATAACCCCTGCCCCCATTTTTCATGCTGTATGATTTTGCCATTCCCATTTGCAACATTTTATCTTTCCTGCCTCTTACATAAGCACAGGCTGTTCCTTCAATTCTTTCCTCCCCTCCTACACTGCCCCCCCCCCCACCGCCCTGTCTCTGCACCTGCTTAATATCTGTTACATCTCCAGCTTTTTCCAGTTCTAATGAAGGGTCCCAGACCTGAAACGTTAACTCTGTTTCTCTCTCCATGGATGCTGCCTGGCCTGCTGAGTATTTCCAACAATTTCTGTTGTTATTTCAAAATCCTAATTATATTTAATATAATTATCATATAAATAAAATACAGATTAAAGAGTCCTACAACACCTTATAATAATATTTTGGTCTTTCTCTTGTGTGAATAAGAATCCTTTATACTTTATTTTTACATTGTCAAATTAAACAATAAGCTTTATATGTATATATAAAAATTAAAAAAAATATATATATATGCAATTGCTAAGTTCTGTGAATACAAATTGGGCCAGCACATTGGTACATTGACACACTGCTGTACATTGGTAAGATATGGGCGCTCCCTCAGGATTTTCCACAGACTGAGCTGTTGATGTGACGCAGACAGTCAGAGGCGAGGTGCTTCTGCAAAAGGAGGAAGAGAAAATACGAAGGTTGATCAACCCATGAAAGTATGAATTATCTATTCGCGACTGGCTGGAGAGAACATTTCCCAATGGTCTGGGACCAGGTTGTCTTGTTCATCCGCTTAGTGAGGAATGGCACATAGTGCAAGAGTTGGGGGGCCTAAAGTGAGGAGGAGGAATAACTTATAAAATGTGTGCATAGGTGGATTCATGTATATTTCCATGTATCTATGCATGTGTGTGTGTGGGAGGGAACATGGCACAAAGGAAAAGGATGGAGAATTGAACAGCTTTCCAGCTAACAAAAGCATCAGTACCTCAGTCAGTGTTCTGCAAATGTGAGTCACTGTATCATTCTGTTGGAGAGCAAGATCCCTAATGAAAATCTAGAGGAAATTGCTGTCAATTTACTCTCACTAGATGGGAGTATAAGCTTTCATTGGTTTTAACCTACTAATGGACCATTATTATGCAAGGGCGTACATTTGTTGATACATGGTCCAGATAAGGTGAATGATGCAGAATAACTGGCTCAGATTTTAAAATGTATATATAAAAATGTACACATTGATGCGAGGGGAGAAAACATTGGAGGCAAATCATTCTGAAAGTTCTCATATCAATTCAAGAGGTTTTATCAAGACTGATGCCTGCAAGTTCCACTCATTTATGATCAAATTACTCTCTACACTGTTCTTGGTGATTGATTTGCTATTTTAGATGAAGGATGTGGAAAATTCTCACTACATATTTTTTCCCTTTTGCTATCATTCTGTAAGTGTACATGTTTTAATGATGTATCAATCAAGCAAAGCCATTGTTTATATGTGTATTTTACTGCACAATTCATTTAAGTGTGGCTTGAAGCGAATATGTGTTTCTGTCTGCCTTTCCAACATGTTTCCTGGTAACTACTCAGTCATAAAACTCCCACATTAAGAAAGCTCAGTGAGTTGAATTGGGGGAAATATTAAGGCTCGACATTAAAGTCAGAATCACACAAAGCACTTAAGCACACTCATTATTGTGACTTTTGCTTCCTTCAGTCACTTGGGAATTCTGTGATTTAGTCAGTTTGAAATGTTTCATGTTGTGTATGTGAACAGGCTGCTGTTCTAATGATGTTTGACATTAAAAATATGCACATACAGTTAGAATCAAAACCTCCACAGGAAAGACAGACAAACTGTGCTGGTCAGGTGCCTCAGACACAACTAGAATTGCTCTGCTGAGGCCTTTAAAAATCATATGGAACATTTCATATGTATTTCATTTAATTTTTGCTTTAGTTAAACAGTTTGATATGTACGTATTTGAGGGCTACAAGTATGAAAGTGTTATCTTGAAAAAGTGTGCAAAAACTACAATTCAGCATTTCTGAAAGAAGCCTGCCCTGCTTAACAATAAATGAAATAAGTTCTCACTGCTTGCCTATTTCTCTAAATAATTCTTGTTACTCTTTTGTTGAGAAACTAATACACTATAAACTGGCCTATTAGTCTTTCTTAAGCCCAAGATAAATTGGATGACTTACAGCTTTCCTCTATAATAGTAACAAAGCCCAAATGAAAGAGATGCTATTGCACTGATTCTACAAAGTAGGGCCACTTATAGGATTGGCACAGGCATTTTGTGTAATATAAAATACTTTTGGAACTGAACAGCAAAAGGTCTTTTGAATGCAATGAATAACCATTAATTTACTTTCTAGGCCTCAGTTGTCATTCAGTCGCACTATTCAGTCGACTGCTATGGCTATGTCTGACTATCTGCTATAGCTGAATATTGTCCAAGCAATTTTTAAAACTACAGCAACAAGGAATACATAAAGAATGCAAAATTCAAAGCTATTAAAATACATTTACAACTAACACTGACCAACGTCATGTACATAAAAAATACAGATACCCTGTGTATATTGTATATTTCCTTGGAACACTTACCCTCTATCCATAAAAAAGCCTGGTATTATAATACTATGGTAACGGAAACATGGTGCCATAGAATTTTTGATCCCTTATCAGTATGATCTTTATTAGCCTTCACTTGCATCATTCACTGCTACTGCTCTTAGTGCACCTGCTACATAATGGGAAGAAATATTGCGAAGAAAACTATAATATTTTACTTAAAAATGAACAAATGCATGAAAGTGAGTTTGGGAAAATGCATTATTATGTACTTCTGGTCTTCTGGCTTTGGGGAAGAAAGGACTGGGCACATGAATTACTGACCAGCCTCTGAGCCATGGATTACAGGTCACATGTATTCAAAGGAACTCTTCTATTCCTCTCATTAAACTGAATTTCACTTAAAGTCTTCCTTTGCATTGGCATTAGGCAATTATTCATTATATTGTCAATAGGATGTTGGACTGAGCCTTTGACTTAGTGGTAGCATTCTGAGTCAGAAGGTGCAGTGTTCGAGCCCCGTTCCAGGTAGTCCTGGTGAGTGGCTCTGAATTCTGAGTTGATATCCAGTGGGATATCACATTTGTTGGATGCGGGTGGTTCCCCATCATCGTGTGGGAGCCTATTCCACCATATAGGACTAAGCACCGTATTGGTATGAAGATGGTTACGGCCGTGAAGGAGCATCATTGCACAGCCTGTTAATCAGCCTGCAAAACCTTTCACTACTTCACACTACTACCCAAGGGAAAATTGTGAAGATATGAAAACAACAATAATAAGATGCATAAATGACAAAATATTTATTTTTATATGTTATACTGTGTATTTGGTAGGGGATATATATATCTAGCACACAACCCTTTCATTGCGGGGTTTAAATCCAGCTCTGATTATTGGGCTGAAAATCTCTTTCTTCTGTTTTATGTGAAATGAGTTTAGCCAGTTCCCATCCCATTCTTAGTAGAGATAAATTCACAGCATAAAACCAATTTGTGCTGAACTGCCCACAGTTCAGCACAAAATGCTACTGAATTGCAAATATCAGTCCTAGAAGTCAGAACAATTACTGGTGTGAAAAATTGAGAAATTAATACTGTTGAAGGACAAGGTACTACTTCTAATGGGGTAGTGGTTGATACTGAGGAAAAACACCAACAGTGGAAAGGTATCTGTTCTCTGCAACTGTCATTCTTCAGCTTAATGAGTGAAAACATTTACTGTTACAATCAGGTTTATACAGTACTGTAATGCATCTGGGAAGAGCTAACAAGGCAAGGGAATACACAATAAAGGTAGTATACTGAGAAGTGTAGAGGAACAGAGGGAACTTGGAGTGCATGTCCACAGATTCCTGAAGGTAGCAGGACAGGTATCTAAGGTGGTTAAGAAGGCATTCGGGATACTTTCCTTTATTAGCCGAGGCAAAAAATATAACAGCAGGGAGGTTACGCTTGAGCTGTATAAAACACTAGTTAGGCCACAGCTAGAGTACTGCATACAGTTCAGGTCACCACATTACAGGAAATATCTTATTGTACTAGAGAGGGTACAGAGAAGATTTACGAGGCTGTTGCCAGGACTGGAGAACTTTAGTTTTGTAAGATCCGCAAAATTGAACATTGTAGTATAAGGATCTACTGGCAGAAGAGGCCTTGTTTTAAAGACTGTTTTAAAAAGAAGCCCAGGAAAAAGGGGCATATAAAATGGCCGCCAGACCCCGGGACTAGCTTTTTGGACACTTTAAAATGGTTCCTGCAGTCCCCAGACAGCCTTTGTGGATTCAACCCACGGTATGTTCTGGAAGCCGTTTCTGAGTAAACGAAACCAGACACAAACACATACATATGGATTGGATGCAGATCCAGTCAGATCGGCCTGTAGATAAAGGCCATCTAAATGTTTACCCAGACAAAGGGAAACAGTTTTATATTCATAAGGGGAGCATCAAAGACCCATTAAAGACATCAAGAAGACATTCAAAACAATGCAGGGTCATTCCAGACCAGAGATGGCCATCACCGGCCATCCCAAAAGCAGTTTAAATATAATAACTACCCTGTTGTGATACAAGCCCACCAAAAGTTAAACAAAGACTAACCTTGATTTGGTGGGAGATAAAGGCTTCTCTTGAGAAGTATATTTGGAGTCCTGGGGTAGCCATCGGTAGCGATCCGGAGGCTCATCATCCTCCTTCACAGATCACCAGCTCGGAAGGATTGAAGAAGAAGAAGAACGAGGCAGCCATCAAGAAGGTGATTCGAGTCTGCGTCGCGCCCCGGGGTAACCATCGGGAGATCGTCGACAAACCCCGGGCCGCTGATGAGACAAAAGGGCAGCAGCCCTACAGAAGAAACCCATATGAAAATGGTAACCAACCGTGGTCAAACAGATGGTCTCCGTCCCCGCCAACGTCCAGGCCTGCCAGTGTCCAGCCTGCCCGTGACCTTCACCTCGAGAGAGAGAGAGAGAGAGAGAGAAGTGTGGCGCAGCTCACTGTGGCTCCACTGACCATGCGGAAACAGGACGCCTGAGGGGATCAAAATGCAGACTTGTTTCAAAACTCTATATTTTTCCAACTGGATTGGTGAGCCTGTTTCTGGCCCTTCATAATTGGATCTAGATAGGTTTAAGGGGGTGGGCATTTTGGGTATAATTAACATGAGTTGTTGTCCCTTGATGTTCCGTGTGTTTCCCCATTTCATGATGACGTTTGTAAAGTATAATATGCCTGTATCTATTTTAGTTAGTACTGTATTTTGATTTGTTTTTCCCTCCCATGTACCCTCTTATTTGCTTGCATTTGATTTGTTTTTCCTTATGCAATAAAATTTCATTTTGTTTCATTAAACTTGGTCTATAAGAGTATTCTCTGCATTGTAGTTCCTGCATCTAAGTCCAGTGTCTAGAACCTAAGGGGTGAGTAGGTCAAACCACTCAAGGTTTTACTGTGCAAGAGGGAGAGCGAGGCCTCTAGAGAGAGAAACCTCTGCGATCCAAAGAGGAGAACCCCTAACAGCTATGAGGAAAGATTGGATAGGCTGGGATTGTTTTCTTTGAAACAGAGGAGGCTGAGGGGGGATTTAATTGAGGTGTATAAAATTATGAGGGGCCTAGATAAAATGGATAGGAAGGACCTCTTTCCCCTAGCAGAGTGGTCAATAACCAGGGGCATAGATTTAAAGTAATTGGTAGAAGGCTTAGAAGGGAGTTGACGAGAAATGTTTTCATCTAAAGAGTGGTGGGGGTCTGTAACTCACTGCCTGAAAGGATGGTAGAGGCAGAGGGGAATAAATTCCGTTGGTTTGTGCCTCCTGTTAGCGCCTTAAGAGGGCGCTAATGGGGCGCAAAGCAACTAGCGCCCGGGCGCGGCGATGCTTGCGCCGCTCGCGAAATTAACTAGACATTTTGTGGTGGCACTAAACACCACCGCCACGATCTCCTGCGCCGGCAGATCATGACGTCAGTCGAGTGCGCAGCACCCCGGTAGCGCCCCGGACCGGATATTGAGTGGCGCCCCCTGCCTTACCGCCTGCTGCTGGCAACGACAGGTTGAGGGGAGCGTTTTGCAGTCATAAAGGGACTGTGGGATCGCTATTTAAAGGTGACCACTTCCTGCCTTTTTTTGATGGTGACATTTTTGCACCACGCATCCTGAGAGAGAGAGAGAGAGACTTCTGGAGAGATTCAATGCTGTGTGAAGGAGTTTTGGGTACTGAGCAGCACTTTGCAGGTTCATTTTGATTTGCCCTTGCATCGATTTAGAAGAGATTGTGGGGGCTGCACTCTGAGCTCTTTCCCTGGGTCTCTCCATTGTTCTTTCCAGCAGATTTGATGTTCAGGTCTCTCCAGGCCGAGATTCATGGCTGCAATGAGCAGGATGTGGATGGAAAGCAAAATCAACCCTCCCCTTTAAGATAAAAACAGAAAATGCTGGAGAAACTCAGCAGGTCAAGCAGCATCTGTGAAGAGAGAAACAGAGTTAACGTTTCAGGTTGATGACCTTTCATCAGAACTCCCCTTTAAGAACTGGCTGCTGCCAGTGTGTCTGTGTTCCATTACTGACTGACATCACATAAGCTTCACCAGCGCTCTGAGGTAGCGCCTCACTCCTCAGCCTTTGCGCCTTAAGACAGGTGTGAAGTGCCTGATTTAGCGCTCCAATCACCTCCAGGGGTGATAAAAGCCAAGTTTGCCGTCGGAGGCGATAATTAGCACCAGGAGGAGAAATGGAGAACATAATTCAGCTTATAACAACAAGTAGAAATTTAATGTAACTCTAATGGAGAATGTCCTTAAGGGATTAATTACCCACTTAATGACATCCCCTGAATTACTGAGAAAGTCTGTTGAAAACTGCAATCTCTGAATGGGCAGTTTCTGCCTGACTTTGTCTTTTTGTGCCCCTTTTGGTCTCAGTGTCAATTTGCTGTGAATTTTGGAAGCCTGACATTATGGACACTGTTTCTTCTCTTTTTAAATCTCAGAATTTGGCAGTGAACTCCAGAACTACAACAAGTTCCTGCTCTTTCCCAGCTCATTTTCATTTGAAGTCAGATCTGCAACAGAAACTTGACAAGATAACATCGAGAAAACCAATTACAATGAAAATGAGTGAACAGCCAAACCTTTGCAAGCTAACACTCAGAAATACAATTACCAGTGAAATGAAGAAATCAGCTGAAACCCAACAAAATCAAAATTTACAAACACAGTGACATTTGCAACAAACACAAAATCCAAATATCTACATTTATCAAATGGAGGAATGAAACAGGATTCATATCTTACACAACAGAGACAACAGGGGTGCATTGGTCTTCAATGAGTGATAACGAATTGGCAGTTCATTTTACACCCCATCTGCTTCTTACCCATTGATTTCAATTGGAAAAGAAAAGCGGGCGGGGTGTAAACTATTCTGCCGATTCATTATCACTCGTTTTACGCTACTGCTGAAGACTAGCTTTACCCCCAATGGTGTAGAAATTGCGGTCAGAGGCGTACCTCCATAGTACGCCTCCGACCCACGAAACAAATCTGAACCTACCTCCAGGCGCACAGGCCGCGGAGAGTTCCAGTCTCAGGCCTCCAGGCGGACGTCAGCGTAAAGGTCCATGGATCCCAATGATGCAGGCAGTTCGGAAGCATTCCTGGGATCACGTGGGCCCGGTCCTCCAATCACAAAGGAGAATTCCATAGCAATCATTTACGAAGGTAATCCCCTAATGATATGTAATGGAATCCCCAAATAATTATACAATGTACAGGATTCTAATAAATATAAATGTATTAAATTTCAATTTTATTCATAAGTCCCTTCATTGCACCAACCACAATAACATTTTTATTTTTTGATAAATAGTTTAAAATATCTTGATACTTGCATAAATTAATTTAAAGGCAGCGGTTTTACTAAACTTGGTGG
This sequence comes from Somniosus microcephalus, assembly GCF_052327205.1. Taxonomy (NCBI): domain Eukaryota; kingdom Metazoa; phylum Chordata; class Chondrichthyes; order Squaliformes; family Somniosidae; genus Somniosus; species Somniosus microcephalus. The sequence continues at coordinate 225,384,782 of NC_140991.1, forward strand.
GTCCATGGCGGGTGACATCGCTGATGGGTCCTAACCCCGCTGCTGTCTCCACCCTGGCCTCTGAAATGAATTTCCTGAGAATGTGCTTGTTAATCCTGCCCAGCACATTTGCCAGCCAATTAGAGGAAGCGGGTGTGATGATGTCATTTTATCACACGTCATCAGCCAGTTTCCTTAAAGGGACCATGTCCAAATTTAGTTTGACATTTGTGCTGTCAGTGTTCTACAGCATTGAGGTGCTGCAAACACTGACAAGCACTGCACAAAGGTGCACGACTGTACCCAGGCTCTCCAATGACTCCCACCATAAGTATGTGGAGGGAGTCACAGCACACAGGGAGGCCCTCTTTCCTTCACATGGGCAGAAGAGACCTCCCTAGGAGATCAACGCAGCCTGGTTGCACATTGCAGAGGAGGGCACAAGCAGGGGTGTGGTGAGGAGGATTAGGGTGCAGTGGCGCAAACGTTTCAATAATCTCAGTAGATCACAAAACATTAGTACAAAGCCACACTCAACCTCTAACTAATGTGCCTCTCATCACATCCCCATCACTCTGCCTTCCCTACCCTACTCCTGCACATCCTTATTCACACCATCTTACCTTGCACCTCCACCCATCCCTCTCTATCTATATTATCACATCCCCATCTCACTAGCCACCCCTCACACTCACCCTCATCCTAGTGCAATCATACCAACTAACAACACACAAGGGTAAGTATTATGTCCGTGTGTAATTGAGACACGGACTGCAGGAGTTGGTTACAACAGGTCTTTACTGAGTGGAGACAAACTGGAACTACTATGCAAAGTTACTGCACAGGCTTATATACAGGGGTGGTCACTACTGGTACTGCAGTATACAGGGGCTGCAGAATATAGTTCCTTCTGCAAAGTACATACACTACAATTCCTCCCTGATGGGCCTTCAATAACCACAAAACTAGAAGTTATAGACTTAAACAAGTTGGCTTTTAATCACTAAAATCAGAGCTAACATCTCAACACGCCGACTGGTTCACAGGAATGAGTCATACAGATCCTGGGATCTTTACGTAAGAGAAGTCAGGGGCGGAGCCAAGAGCCAAGACCTGGAACCTCCCAGGTTAGTCGGGAAAGAGGAAGTGAAACTATACACAGTGAGGGAGGGTAATATATATGAGTGCAAAACGAATACAGGATCAAGACAAACAGATTTCATTACATTCACCCCTTCTATAGATTTAGTCCATCGGGGTGATGTTTCTTAAAAGTTGGTATAAGTGAGTCTGTCAGGAGGTTTTGCAGTTCTCAGTGATTGGCACAAAGCCGGTTGGGCTGCCTCTAGGGGACTGGATTCTGGTTCCTCCATAGTCCGGGCCTCCGCAGTGTCTTCCAGGTTATCTGCAGTGTCCTCCAGGTTAAAGTTGGGTATTGATACCTCTGGGCGTCCTGTCTCTTTGTAGTGTAGGTCTTCATCGGGTAGTCTCCCATCGTTCTCTCCGCTCCCCGAGGGAGCGAGGTCTTTTATGGAAACAGTGTCCTCTCGCCCGTCAGAGTATTCGATATAGGCGTACTAAGGGTTTGCATGGAGGAGCTGTACCTTTTCCACAAGGGCTCCGTTTTATGGCCTCTCACGTGCTTCCGCAATAGTACTGTCCCCGGAGACGTCAGCCACGCGGGTAGAGATATGCCCGAGGTGGATTTCCAGGGGAAAACGAATATCTTGTCGTGAGGGGTAGCGTTAGTGGCAGTACATAACAGAGACCTTATGGAGTGGAGCATGTCTGGCAGGACTTCCTGCCAGCGGGAGGTCGGAAGGCCTTTTGACTTTAAGGCTAACGTGACAGCCTTCCAAACAGTAGCATTCTCCCTTTCCACTTGCCCATTACCCCGGGGGTTGTAGCTAGTGGTTCTGCTAGTGGCTTTCCCCTTCAAGAGCAAGAACTGGCGCAGCTCGTCACTCATGAATGACGTCCCCCTATCGCTGTGTATGTAGTTCGGCATGCCAAACATGCAGAATAGATTACAGAGACACTTGATGACTGTGGCACTGGTCATGTCTGGGCAAGGAATGGCGAAGGGGAAGCGGGAATATTCATCAATGATATTGAGGAAGTATACGTTATGGTCGGCAGAGGGAAGGGATCCCTTGAAGTCCAGACTTAGGCGCTCCAATGGCCGTGTGGCTTTGATAAGGTGTGCATGGTCAGGCCTGTAGAAACGAGGCTTGCATTCCGCACAGATGCGGCAGGCTCTGGTCATTGCCCTGACCTCCTCGATGGAGTGGGGCAGATTGCGGGACTTTATAAAATGGCATAGTCGGGTGACCCCTGGGTGACAGAGGTCGTTGTGGAGACCCTGTAATTTGTCCGTATGAATGCTGGCACACATTCCCCGTGATATGGCATCTGGGGGTTCATTAAGGGCTCCCGGCCTGTACATAATATCATAGTCGAACGTGGATAGTTCGATCCTCCACCTGAGTATTTTGTCATTCTTGATTTTCCCCCTTTGTTTGTTATTAAACATGAAAGCCACTGACCGCTGGTCGGTGAGCAGGGTGAAATGTTTGCCGGCTAGGTAGTGTCTCCAGTGCTGCACTGCCTCCACTATAGCCTGTGCCTCCTTCTCGACAGAAGAGTGCCTGATTTCAGGTCCCTGAAGGGTTCGGGAGAAGAAGGCCACAGGTCTCCCAGCCTGATTGAGGGTCGCAGCTAAGGCAAAGTCTGACGCATCGCTTTCGACTTGAAAGGGAATGCATTCGTTCACTGCACACACTGCAGCCTTTCAATGTCCTGTTTAATACTGGTGAAAGCCTCCCGAGCTTCAGCTGATAGTGGGAAGGACGTTGATTTAATGAGGGGACGGGCCTTATCAGAGTAATTGGGCACCCATTGGGCATAATACGAAAAAAATCCCAGGCACCTTTTTAAAGCTTTGGGATTGTGTGGCAGGGGCAGTTCCTTTAGGGGGCGTAATCGGTCAGGGTCCGGTCCAATTACCCCATCTTCCACCACACAGCTGAGGATACAGAGACGGGTTGTGTTGAAGACACATTTGTCTTCGTTGTAGGTTAGATTCAGCTTTAGGGCAGTTTTTAAAAATCTCGCAAGATTTAGATCGTGGTCTTGCTGGTTGTGCCTGCAGATAGTGATATTGTCCAGATAGGAGTAGGTAGCTTGTAGTTTATTCTCGTCAACCATGCGGTCCATCTCACGTTGGAAGACCGAGACCCCATTTGTTACCCCGAAGGGCACTCTGAGAAAATGGTAGAGGCGCCCGTTCGCCTCGAAGGCGGTGTATGGGCGGTCCTCCGTTCTAATGGGGAGCTGGTGATACGCGGATTTGAGGTCGATAGTCAAGAAGACTCGGTATTGCGCAATCTGGTTGACCATTTCTGATATGCAGGGTAAAGGGTAGGCATCCAGCTGGGTATAAATATTAACAGTCTGGCTGTAGTCAATTACCATCCATTTCTTTTCGCTATTTTAACTATGACTACTTGGGCACGCCACGGGCTGGTACTGCATTCAATAATGCCTTCCCGCAGGAGTCTGTCCACTTCCGCCTTGATAAAGTGTCTGTCTTCCAGACTGTACCGTCTACTTTTGGTCGCTATGGGCCTACAGTTCGGAGCGAGATTAGCGAATAAAGAGGGCGGGCTGATTTTTAAGGTTGATAGGCCACAGACTGTGAGTGGCGGCTGGGACCCGCCATATGCTAGCGTGACACTTTCGTGGTGGCACTGGAAGTCCAAGCCCAAGATTACATTAACACAGAGTTCTGGCATCACGAGGAGTTTAAAATCCTTGTAGTCCGTGCCTTTTACAGTCAGTGTTACCACACGGTAGCCCAAAATGTCTGAAGTGTGGGGCTTAGCAGCCATAGCAGTTCTGCTCCGTGTAGGGGTTACCATTAATGAGTGCCGCCGTACCAGGCTAGGGTGGATAAAACTCTCGGTACTCCCACAGTCAATTAAACATTTCGTTAAATTCCCATTTACCTGTATGTCCATCATGGATTTTGTCAACGGGTGTGGCCTAGATTGATCCACCATGATCGAAGCCACTGTTGGGCCCTGGGCGGCCGTTGAGTTGGGAAAAGATGGCAGATCCCAAGATGGCAGCCCGCACGGCACGCACGAGGCGGTGACGGAGTTGGAAATTGGATTCCCCCTACAGACTTTGCTAAAATGCCCCTTTTTCTTACATTTGAAGCATGTAGCGTCCTTCGCTGGGCATCGTTGTCTGGGGTGCTTGGCCTGGCCGCAGAAGTAGCATTTCGGGCCTCGAGACATTGCCGCTGTAGTAGGACTCCTGGGTGAACTTCTGTGTGGGGACTCCGGTGGCGTAGAGCTGGTCTGAGACCTGGATGGGGAAGATGGCTGATTCCAAGATGGCGGCCCCCTCGGCGCGCACGAGGTGGCGAGGGCCGCAAGGCCGGAAGAATAAGAGTCAGAGTTTTTCTGGGCCACGTCCAGCGATCGCGCAGTGGCCACTGCCTTTTTTAAGTCCAGGACCTCCTTCTCCAGCAGTCTCTGCCGGATATAATTCAATCTGAGGCCCGTGATGAAGGAATCGCGGACCAATTCGTCAGAGTACACGTTGGCCATCACGGCCTTGCAGTTACAGTCCTGGACCAGGTCCTTTAGGCCCTGTAAGAAATCGTCCATTGATTCCTCTGGTCGCTGCCTGCGTGTAGCCAGCAGATGTCTGGCGTACACTTCGTTTACCGGCCTCTGGTGTTGGGCCTTCAGGATAGTGATGGCCTCCGTGTAAGAGGTGGTGTCCCGGATGAATGAATAAATCTGATGACTTACGCGAGTAGTCAGTAGACTCAGTTTATCTACCTCGCTAGCAGATGAGGCCCCCGCGAAGAGTTCGAAGCATTTGAGCCAGTGTCCAAATTGATTTGATGCTTCAGCAGAATGTGGATCCAAGTCCAGACGCTTTGGTATTAGGAGTCGATCCATCCTAGTATTCTTTAGTGATTAAAATTGATGGGCATTCAATAACCACAAAACTAGAAGTTATAGACTTAAACAAGTTGGCTTTTAATCACTAAGATCAGAGCTAACATCTCAACACGCCGACTGGTTCACAGGAATGAGTCATACAGATCCTGGTATCTTTATGTAAGAGAAGTCAGGCGCGCAGCCAAGAGCCAAGACCTGGAACCTCCCAGGTTAGTCGGGAAAGAGGAAGTGAAACTATACACAGTGGGGGAGGGTAATATACATGAGTGCAAAACGAATACAGGATCAAGACAAACAGATTTCATTACACTCCCCTTTTAGCTAAACAGTACATAACATTCTATTAATAATTAAATAAAATATTTACAATTACAGTTGCTAGATACATTAGCTGAAGTTAAGCAATTATAAGTTCAGTCTTTGAGGAGGCTTCCTGATTCTGTCTGGATAACGCCTCTTTGGGGTATCAGGTTCTTCTGGCAAAGTTGATTCGGGATCAACATCGTTGTTTGGTTCGTCTGCTTCCAATATCACCGATTCTGAGGTAGATGCAATTGGTACTTCAGTTTCATCACCAGGTGTATCGGATCGTGGTGTGGAATTGACGTTTTCCAGTGACTCTAGAATCTGGTCAGCATGGCATCTTACAATGCTCTCTCCAACATCCACGGTGTACATTAGGGGTCCTTGCCGTGTGCAGATCGTTCCTGGCTGCCATTTCTCTGTGCGGTAGTCCCGGGACAAAACTGGTTGACCTATCTTAAAACTCCTGGTCGGCCTTTCATTCATATTCTGAAACTGCCAGTTCTCCACATGTCTTCTGATGTTTGGCTTAACCAAATCCAAGCGGCATCGTAGTCTTCGATTGAAGAACATCATGGCAGGAGTTTGGTTGGTAACCGCATGTGTCGCATTCCGGTAGGCAAACAAGAAGTTATCCACCTTGTGTTCTAGGGGTATGTCTTCATTACACATTGCCTTGATAGCCTTCTTGAATGTTTGAACTAACCTTTCAGCTAATCCATTGGTGGCTGGATGATATGGGGCGGATGTGTAATGCTTAACACCATTGTTCTTTAAGAACCTCCGGAACTCTTCAGACACAAATTGTGGTCCATTGTCGGAGCAAATCTGTTCAGGCAGCCCATTTCTGGCGAATATGGTTCGTAAGACTGTGATAGTTTTTTCTGTGGTGGTCGAGGACATTTTTAAAACCTCTGGCCACTTTGAATGTGCATCCACCGCAATAAAAAACATCGAGTCCATAAATGGACCAGCAAAATCAATGTGCACCCTTTGCCATGGAGATGAGGGACACTCCCATGGATGTAGAGGGGCTTGTGGTGGGGCGTTTTGGATCTTCTGGCATCCTGTACAGCTCTTGGTCATCTCTTTGATTTCTCTATCGATTCCCGGCCACCACACAAACGCTCTGGCTAGGTTCTTCATTTTTACCCCTCCCAGATGACCCTCATGAAGCTCATTGAGCACTCTATCCTTCAATTTGGGCGGAATTACTACTCTGGATCCACACATCAAGGTTCCTCTGCACACTGACAGCTGTTGTCTTCTCGGCGAGAATGCTGGCAACAGTGGTTCACCATGTACTGGCCATCCCTTCACCGTTAAATCATAGACCCAGGAGAGTGTTGGGTCATTTTGTGTTTCCTTTTCTATGTTTGCATTCGTCACAGGTACACATTCGACTATGGTCGAGTGGAATATCTCGACAGGATCCACTGCAGGTGCTTCTTCCACCGTCGGCAACGGTAGGCGCGACAATCCATCAGCATTCCCATGCTGTTTAGTTCCTTTGTACTCGACGTCATATTGGTGTGCCCCCAGGAAAAGGGACCACCTCTGTAGCCGTTGTGCTGTCATTATCGGGACGCCCTTCTGAGGGTTGAAAATGGAGACAAGAGGTTGATGATCAGTTAGTAGAGTAAATTTCTGACCGTGCAGGTAGTGATTGAACTTCTTCACCCCCCACACCAGGCTGAGGGCCTCTCTGTCAATCTGGGCGTAGTTACGCTTGGCTGAAGTTAACGAGCGTGACGCAAAAGTTATCGGCCTCTCTGAACCATCAAGGAATTTATGTGACAGTACCGCCCCAATGCCGTAGGGAGACGCATCACACGCCAGTCTTATCGGTAGTGATGGGTTGTAGTGAGCCAATACTTCTCTTGAAGTGATTAGGTCTTTACTCCTCTGAAAGGCCCGCTTACATTCATCGCTCCATTTCCATGCTACTCCAGTTTGTAGTAGGGCGTTCAGTGGGTGCAGAATTGTGGACAAATTCGGCAAAAACTTATGGTAGTAATTCACCAATCCGAGGAATGACCTCAGTTGTGACACATTTTCAGGCACTGGAGCCTTAACCACCGCTTCAATTTTGTCAGGGGACTTATGCAACCCCTCTTCATCAATCACGTGGCCACAATACGATATCTGTTTCTTAAAAAACTCGCACTTGGGGCGATTGGCTCGTAGCCCATGTTCTCTTAGTCTAGTGAGCACCTGCTCTAGGTTGGCAAGGTGTTCACTGTCATCTTCACCTGTCACTAGGATGTCGTCCAAGTAACACTGAGTCCCCGGAATCCCTTGCAGGACTTGTTCCATCGCTCTTTGCCATATCGCCGGAGCTGATGCTACTCCGAATACCAATCGATGATACTGGTAAAGACCTTTGTGAGTGTTTATCGTGAGATACTTCCTAGAGGATTCTTCAACCTCCATCTGCAAATATGCTTGTGCTAGGTCAATTTTTGTTAAACGCTTCCCTCCAGATAGTGAGGCGAAAATATCTTCTATCCTCGGGAGAGGATATTGTACTGTGTGAAGGATTGTGTTCACAGCCACCTTGAAGTCCCCACAGATGCGAACCTTCCTTGGCTCCTCAGACTTATTGTTTAACGTTTTCTTCATGACAGGAATGATGGGTGTCACCCAAAGCTCCAGTCTACCTTAGATAACATGCCTGCATTCTCCAGATTCTCCAGCTCTGCCTTGACGGCTGGGCGAATTGCATACGGTACCGGTATTGCTTTGAAAAACTTGGGAATTGCATTCTCTTCTATTTTTATCGAGGTGGTTACGCTTTTAAGAGTTCCCAGTTCTTGTTGAAATACCTCTTTGGTGTTAGCTAAGATTTTTTGACAATCGGCCAGGTGTGACATCATCATCCTTTTTACCAGCCACTGTCAGTGCCTGAATGGATTGCCAGTCTAAACTTATCTTTCTGATCCATTCACGTCCCAATAACGGTGGTCCACCATCTTGCAGTATGTACAGATACAATTTCTGTATTTCCTTGCCATTGTATTCGACAGGCACCCTTATTTTCCCTCTGGGGTATACTTTCTGCCCCGTATATGTCTTCAAGACAATGGATGTCTCTTTCAAGAGTATGTGTGAGAATAGCTGCTCGTAGTCTCGTCGATTCATGATGGTCAGGGCTGCTCCTGTATCCAATTCCATTTTGACTTGGGACCCTGCTATCGTGATGGTGACCCACATGGTTCGGTGATCCTCTTTTGCAATTATGTTGTGAAGTTTGAGACAGCTTCGTCTTTTGTTCCCGGATTCACTATCGCTCTTCTGGTCTTCGGAACTACTGTCCGTCATCTTTTGTACTTTCCTGTACTGTTCCTTAGTAGTCTTTTTGTTGTCGTTAGTCTTCTTCCCAGACCTGCAAACTCGTGCAATGTGTCCCATCTTTCCGAATTGCCTGCATATTTTGTCCTTGGACCAGCAGTCCTTCTGGTCATGGGTTGTTCTGCCGCAGCGATAATATTTAGCAAATCCCCGTGTCATTTTGTGGGTGCCGTATTCCTGTGGTTTTTGCTGTATTTCCGCAGCTCCCGTTGCTGCTGCTTCATACGATACTGCCACGCTGAAAGCCTTATCTAGCGTCAGCTCTTTCTCTGAGAGTAACCTCTTCTGGGTTCCTTCACTCAGGAGTCCACAGACAAATTTGTCCCGTAGAGTATCTGTCAGTCCTGCTCCGAACTGGCAGTGCTTTGATAGCTTGCGTAGTTCCGTAAGGTAATCAGCATTGCTCTCATCTTTATGCTGATTTCTCCTGTGGAATTTAAATCTTTCTGCTATCAGCAGCAGTGTAGGATTTAGGTGTTCCTGTAGGATATCAACAATTTCATTACAACTCTTCGCCATCGGTTTGGCTGGAGTGATCAGGTTCCGCAATAGGCCGTATGTTCTTGCGCCCATTAAGTTTAGTAGTACCGATGCCTTTTTCTCATCGGCTACTTCGTTTGCCTTGCAATATACTTCGATTATTTCCACATACGTGGTCCAGTCTTCTATTGCATTATCGAAGGCAGTGATATTGCCAGTCTTCGGCATCTTGGAAATCTAAGATGGCACCTCCTGCGCTTTGCCTTCTTCCCCAATTTAACAAAATGGCGCCTCCCGCGCTTTGACTTCTTCCCCGCTGGATTAAGATGGCGCCTCCCGCGCTTTCTGTCTTCTCCACTGCCGCTAGCGCTGTTGCTGGCGTTTTATGCCTTGATGGCGACGCCCTATGGTCTTCGCGCACTTGCACCCCGTGCTGCTGCTAACGCCGCTCTCTGCAGTTCCCGTGGCAAACTGCAGCTCCTCGCGGCTTTCTGCGCTTCTAATTTCTTTTATTTTCCCATCGTCAGAGCAACCCTACGGGACACTTTCCTCCCTCTTCTCGGGTCTGTACGCTGCCCGGCTTCGTAGCACCGGCCGCGCCCTGTGTGCTCCACCCTCTTTCTCTCTCTCCTCTTCCCGACAACGCTGCTCGGCCCCGTTGAAAAGCCACCCGATCGAGCTCTAGCCCGCCGCAGCCCAGGAAGGATCAGTGTACTACCTGCCACCAGCCCGATTAGCTGGAACACTATAGACAGGATAACCAAGCCCTGCTCTCGACAGCCTCTCCTGCAAATCTTCAACTCCGATGAATCAGAGGTGGTTGCCCACGGTTGACGCCCGTTTCTTCTGTTTTTTTTTCTTTCTTCCTTCTGGCCTCGACCTCTAACAACTTCGCTTCAGGGATGGATCCCCATGAGGTGGTGCAGAACTGTATGTAAGTTCGGATCTGCTCGTCGCCAGTATTATGTCCGTGTGTAATTGAGACACGGACTGCTGGAGTTGGTTACAACAGGTCTTTACTGAGTGGAGACAAAGTGGAACTACTATGCAAAGTTACTACACAGGCTTATATACAGGGGTGGTCACTACTGGTACTGCAGTATACAGGGGCTGCAGAATATAGTTCCTTCTGCAAAGTACATACACTACAGTAGGCACTTGGGTGGTTTATGCAATCTTCATGTAAAGTTTCTGTTAATGTAGTGTCAAACATTGAAACCTTTATTTTCAACACTTTGTGTTCTTGGACAGATTTGTGTGCACTTTTGGAAGTGGCTTAGTGATTTGCAGTGAGACATAACGGTACCTCCCGCAATGCCGATGAGTGTGAAAGGAATGGCTTGGATATTGTAGGAATGCTTTATGTTGTTGGTGTGGGGTGGTGTCAACTTGATGCATCATGTGGCAGGCAGCCAGGATGTACAGCATCAAGTGAAGTAAATCTGGCCATGGTGAGGCCATCCCTGGCCTCCTGGGCAGCAATGTGGTCGGGTGCTGATGCCCTGTGTCCTGTGCAGCATCATTTGATTGCGGAGAAGTTTGGTGTTGTTGTTGGTGCTGCTGGTGTGCCTGGTGCTGCTGGTGTGCCTGGTGATGCTGGTGTTGGGGCAGATCGTGGTGGGATTCTGAGGACCAAGGTGAGAGAGTTTCAAGGGCACCCATGCTGGGAGAGGTAATGAGGCCAGATTGGATGGAGACTTGTGTAAAGATTTTCTGCATCATGTATCTGTAGTGGAAATGCAGTTTAGAGATGCTAGTGGTTAAGGGAACACGTCTCAATCAGTTGGGAGCTTTGACTTGACAATTGAAGCTGTCAACTTATCTGCTGATTCAATGGCCACTGACCTCCCGCCTCAACTTCACAGACGAGGTCTAGGCACAGTGGGAAACCCATTAGCGACCTGTCAAATCCAAAACGCTGGAAAAAAAACATTGATAAGTGGCTGTAAATAAACCACTGATGATTTTAATTGCCTCCACCGCCGCTGTGTGTTGGGTCTGCTCAGTGATGACAGACCCGTTTGGAAAAGACGTGTGGTGGAAGATTCACAGCGGGGTCCTGACCCGTTGGGGAAAAAAAACATTTTCCCACCTGACCCATCACCGATCACACCCGCTGACCTCCCACAAAATCCAGCCCGTTGTGTATGTGCCTCAATATTGATTTTTAAATGTTTAATTTAAGGTTTATATATAGCCTTACGTTGATGAAAACCGATCCTACACCTGTTTTTACCAGCCGTAAGAGCTTCATGGACAATTGCTGGGCAGTTGTTGGGCAAATAGCTCAACTGTGCACCAGCAATACTGAGTTTCCATGCGGTTCGGATGATCTGTCAAGGCATACCTTGACAGATCGCAAGTTCCGGATTTCATACATGCACAAATGCATGTGGAAACCCGAAAGTTGCGGGACCTGTCAAATGAATTATGACGGCGTACTCTGAGAGTATGTCATCAGGGAGAACGCAATTTCAGGGCCAATGTTTCTGTCTTTGAGGCTTCCATTTACGACCACATTTCCAGCACGATGAGTTTATCAGCTAAGTTTCACCAGACATTATCATCAATCACTGTCTCAAACATTGAAACCAATCACTTTGAATTTAGAATAAAAGGTGACTGTCTTCTTCTTTAGTTAAACTACCACAAATTGACACATTTGTAACATCTATATATATAAAGCAAGGTCTATTATTATATATATAAAGTGGTTGGTTTGTCTGTCCGTCTGTCTGTCCATCTGTCTGTCCGTCTGTCTGTCTGTATGTCCGCTATACACTCAAAAGTTATAGAGCGTACCTACACATATATTATATCAAAAGAAAGGTTATGATCAGGGGAGTGTCATAGGCATATTTACTTTTTGGTCAGACAAAAATTGTTCGGACAGTATACAAAAAACTTTCAAAAATCCGCTCATTAGCGGTTGACCAATCCTACCGCTCATTAATAATTTTTTAAAATAATAATAATGACTGACTGACATGATGGTTGACCAATCCTACAGTTCAGTGACCTGACGGTTGACCAATCGGTGCATCACAGGCGGGACCTAATCCTGCAGCCTCCCGAAACTTCGCCGCCATTTTTTCACCTCCTTTTCCTCAACTGCGTCGGCCCGCCGGAGCGGGAGGTGAGTTGGGGTCACTCGGGCCGGGCCTCACAACCGCTCGGCCCGAGACACACAGCAGGGGACCGGCAGCGGCCGGCAGACAACCGCGCCGCCTGAGACTGCGTCGGCCCGCTGGAGCGGGAGGTGAGTTGGGGTCACTCGGGCCGGGCCTCACAACCGCTCGGCCCGACACACAGAGTGGGGGAGCGGCAGCGGGTGGCCATCAACCGCGCAGCCCGACAAGAAAAGCGGGGGAGCGGCAATGGCCGGCCGTCAACCGCGCCACCCTCTAAACTGCCCTGGCAATGCCGGGCCCCCCCTGCTAGTTCCCTATAAATATCAATGCCAAAAATAAACGTCAAAAAGCATCTGTTGTTGATAATGCCATGCCAAAGAATTAATTATATAAATTTATTAAGTATTGTATCAACATACTGTCAAATTATAGTATTGCTGCCTTGTATTGTGGTTTCCTTTGTCCAGTGTGGTAAATTAAGGACCACCAGTTCGGCCATTCAACACATACCAATGGATCGTGCATGCATGGCGTTCAATTTGTCCATTGGTACCTCGAAACTGATGTGCAAGAGGACCATGCAAAATTGGACCTCTCGTGCCCTCAGGATATGAACAGCATGCTGGGGTGTCAATCATACCCCAAGAGGTAGTGTGCCAGTCCTGATGAGGATCAAGGTCAGCCATCAGGGACTTCAGCACCGGGCCCATAGTAAGTCCAGTGGGGGAAGAGTTTAGGAGGGAGGCAAGGGTAGATCTGCAGACCCCCACATTTTCAATGTGGGGCCAGGAGGAGCACTCCTGTAATTTTTTATTAACCTTTTAGGTTGCAGCCTCAAAGGAACATTGGTTTGGCTGCTGCAAGGCCCGAGAAAACTGACTGCAGCATGCTCCAATCAGCCGGGATCCAACTTTGCAAAGGGGTCTGAAATGGGTGCTAGGACCTTCATTTGAATAGGCAATGGGTCTAGTTTCAGGGTGGCACTGAGACGGTTAGGGGGCACCCTAACCAATATGGCAACTGATGCAATTCCTGTGTGCTTTGGTTACACACAATTGGTGACATCAATTGGTAGGTTGGTGTACCATTTCATAGCCAAAAATGGATGAAACAAGGCCCAATTTGCCCCAAAATCTTGCTAATGGAAATAAACTGCTACATTATCCATGAAGCTACCTTAAAAGACCAGAAATTAATGTTATAATATACAAAAAGGATTGTGTTGTTCCCTGCAGTTGAACACCAACAAATACTTTAAAAGTGGATTGAAGGGAATCATTCAGTGTGCTGGGGTACTTCTGAATACATTGGCCCAGAATTTTCTGGAGTGGGGCAACTCGGGGCATGCCCCATATGTTAGATGTTTTCCACACCCTTCAACTTGAAACATTTTTGTGCTGCATATTGCTGGAAGTGCGATCTAATAACAGGGTCAACAGGGCATCTGGGACCTTGGTGAGTGATGGGACCAACAGTCTATCACCTTAACCAATGAGAGTTAAGGATAGAGAAAGAAACAGAGGAAATGGCGGAGAAGGCAATAGAGTAAATTAGAGTCAAATTAGATACAGAAAGAGAAATAAAGTGAAGGAAAAGGGATTGGAAAGAGAGAGAAAAAGAGACAGAAAGCAAAAGTAAGTACAAAATACATTTTAAATTTAAAAAAACTCTCAGAACAATTTGCTGCCTACAGGAATGAGACTCCACAGTTTCAATTGTTCCCATTATGAGCCTCTGAGGTTGAGTAGCATTGCAGGAGCATAAATCACATCATTAACAGGGTCCTTGCATTGTTGAATACCAGCCCTAACTTTCTGCGATGAGTTTAATTTGTTTTAACAGCGCAAATGCAGCAATTTCATGAAACTCATCAGGAGGTTGACATCGTGCTCCCATTTTCCTGAGGTCAATGGCGGAGTGGCGCAAATCATCCAGCAATTTGTGGTGATTCACAATTCATAGGGTATCACTTCGTCACCACAAATTTCTGAGTTTTTTACTCACTAATAATTGTGCGCACATTTAACTCGCCGTTATTTTCCCAGCAAATTGTGGGCCAATAATGTACAATGATTTGTGAGACACCTTTGAATATTCTCATTAACCAAAAAACAGACATTCGTCACTTTTGCTATAACAACTGTACTTAGTTACATGGGAATGAATTGAAATGTCAGAATGTTTCCATTATAAAAGGAATATCATTATGTCTGAGCTAATTATCAGTGAATGTGGATTCTACTGTGTAAATAACACGTCAGGTTAGACAGAAAAGCCGGTGAAAACCAAACTTTCACATAGCAGTGTCACGTTTTGGGATTTGTGAACATTTTTCTTTTTTTCCACAGTAAGCATTTGGATAAAGATTTACGTTTAAATGTTGAATATTTTTAAAAGCAAAGTATATTCACATAGTTTCACACATCGACAAAAGGTAGTTAAAATGCTAATGAACTAGATATTGAATTAATGTTTCTTGATATCAAAAAAGAATAAGCAATTTGTTAGCCTTTCTTGGTCATCGATAAATACCTGACTGCCATTGTGTTTGGAAGTCCCTGGTCCCAATTGCTTAGTGGGCATTGTCTGGTATAGGTTCTCCCCACTCATTGTAAACAGAGGGAAATAAAAAAGAGGGACAGATACAGGCATTGACAGTCAAGATTTTAAACAGAAAGCTGCTAGGGCAGTTCTTTGCCCAAACTCAGAAGATGAAGGTGCATGATAATAATTAGAGGTTATTTTATTTAAGTCAAACAAGAGGACCCACTGATGTGGGGAAGCATTGCGTGATCATTATTTTGTATTTATGTGAAATCAAGTTGTACAAGTTGAATTAAGTGAGTGCGATCATACCTGTTGCTCTGTATGTTCATTTGATGCCTGAGAAATATAACAGCTTACTGTTTCTTTCTGGCCTCATATCACTAGTGTGAACAGTCCACCTATTGAAAGATTGGAGAAGCATGTGTGAGGGCAATTGCGAATGATGCAATATCCAGTTTATATGTCAAGGTGGATACATTGTTACATCCTTTGGGTTACAATATCATATAAGTAGATATTGGGCAGTGTGAGTTAACTCTGGAACATAAGGGATGTGGGAACCACTTACAGGAATGACTGACACTATTGAACCCAAGAAAATATTCATGACAAACTCTAAACTTTTAACAATCAGGAATGACAATATCAACAATATTATATCAGGAAACAAAATGAATTTGACTCTATTTTGTTTATATAGAATCAAAAGTTTGCTTATTTCAAGACTGATATTCATTATTTGGATTTTACTGTAATGAATTTGGCAGCCAGCCTAAGGTATATAACATTGCAAATGGGCAACCACGTGTCAATTTCAGCCCCTAACCCCATTAATCCATGGTCTATCTCCTCAGTACTAGATAGGCTAAACATGACTTTCTGCAGCCCTACAGCCCTCTGAGAACTCTGCATTCCTCCAGTTCTGGCGCCTTGTGTATTCCTCACTTCCTTTATCCCCACAATTGGTGGCCATGCCTTCATGTCATCTAGGCTCTGTGATCTGGAATTCTCTCCCTAAACTTCTCCCCTTCTCCACCTCACTTTCCCCCTTTAAGACGCTGCTTCAAACCTACTGTTTGACCAAACTTTTTCTCACCTGTCCTATTGTCTCCTTCGTTGACTCGGTGTCAATTGCTGTCTGATAATGCTCCTGTGAAGTGCTTATCGGATATTTTACTACATTAAAGGTACTATATAAATACAAGTTGTTGTTGAATTTCTTTCAATAATCTCCACACTTCAGTCAATGATCCTCAGCAGATCTAGGTGACCTAGTCTTTATTAGGGATGCCGACTGTAGTAGATATGCATGAGGGGACCATCTTGTGCAGCTCTGGCTGGGGACAGGGGTTGCTACTGTTGGCTCAGAACTGCTGAAGATTTTCACACCAACTGTAGGTGGCTGAGACTGTTGGCTTTAAAAGAACTTGACCCTAAGGCCATTTGCATGACATGCATGGACCATTAGATTACTTGGGAGTTTTAGTTTTTCCATAGATTATTGTAAAGAACAGTGTAATGATTGTAAAAGTGAGTTACTGAGTGGTAGCAAATAATTTATTCTTTCACTCTGGCACTGTGTGACTTTTAACTGTGATTACCGGACTAACATGGCTGTTTGAAAATCATATGCTTAACAATGGTTATGCAGCAGAGGGGAAAACATTGGTAGAAATGGTTTATAATTGTAGGATCTTGTCACATAAACAGTAAGATATTTTCAATCTGTCATTTAAAATGTAGTTGGCTATAACTTTAATCAGGTAACTATTGATTAACTGAAACTGGTTGAATCTCACAAACACTGAGTAATCAATTCCTGTTAAATAAATAACTTTGTATCAACAAAACACGGAGTATTCATTGAACAGGAGAATGTGGCTGACAACGGCCCAAAATCTGCTGCATCGCACTTGCACAAAAATTGTGCCAAAATTTACTTCAGTTTCTACTGACGGGAGCTTATGCCAAAATTTCCTACGGAGCTCATGTGCCTACACCGGAACGTAGAAGCCGACGTAAAATACGGGCAAATGCAATGAGTGGGCTGCTTTCTTCTGCCATGGTGCCTCACTCAGGGCCTCTTCCCCTTCCATTATTATGCAGAACAGGGAGATGCCCATTGGGAAGTTCACTCCAGCTGGTTCTGATAGCATGGGAGTGGGGGTCCAATAAATGTTGTTTGCACTGAGACTTTCAGCATATTGGTTCAATATAGTGCAGATCTCTAGAAAAATTCCAAACAAAGATTGTGAATAAAGTTACAATCAAGCTATAGGAATTTCAGTTATGTTGATATCAGCTGACTGTGGTTCATGCTGTGCCAAGATATTTGGGTGTAGATCTATGACAGTGCATTACTGAAATAAATGAAGGAAAATCCTGTGAGCTGGTCTTTTGCATGGGAGCGTAGCTATGTAAATAAGTGGCAAAGAATTTCTGCGGATGCATCTCAGAAGCAGTGTAAAAGGTTGAGTAAATTCCCGTGTACCAATGGGGGCAATTTTGCCAGCCCTGGGGAGGTGGATTTGGAGGTGGGACTGCCGGGAAAATGGCAGAATCTGGCAGTGGGTACCTATCCCGTCCCCAACCCACCTCTGTGCCATCTTCCCAGGAGGCAGGTACCCGACCCGTGCCGGATCCCATCTCCTGGAGGCGGGAAGGGGATTACAGCCACTTAACTGCCTGTTAACAGGTAGTTAACAGGCAGTTAAGAGGATTATCCCCATTTTTCCATCAGAGGTGCGGGCTTCCTGACGTTGGGAAACCCCGCCCGGGTTAGCGAAGTGAGCAGTGGGTCTACGGGGGTCTGCAGGGTCCAAAAGTGCGCTGTGGAGGTGAGTGATGGTTCCGAGCGTGGAGAAGTACGTATGTGAGGTGAGTGAAAAGTGTTAGAGAAAAATTTTACTTACCTTTGTTTCTTCCTGCAGGCTTCAATCATTGGGGATCTGGAGACTCCGGCACCTCAATGGCAGAGATGACAGAATGGCTGCTGCATTCTCCGATGCAACAGCCATCTGCTTTCTGCTTAGAAAATAGGTTTGGTGAGCCTTGAGTACAAGAACTCACCAAACAACAGAAGAATGTCAGTGTTTGACAGCTTCTCAAAGCTGTCAAATGATGATAATTCATCTGTGAAAATTTTTTACAGATGAAACGTTATACGCTGATGTTCTCTGTAACCAGCTTTTCCTTAATTGGCCTGCTAAGCCCGCTGGGCGGGTTTAACAAGGTCAATCAGGGAAAAGAGTGTGGGGTGGCCACAAGTCGATGGAGGTGAGACTAAAGCCCGACAAGCAGCAGTCCCGCCTCCAACGCACTCCCATTGGCAATATCGCCCCCTAAGTTTCGGTTGAAAACCGGCCTAAATCGGTTACACCCGAAATTCCTCATTAAAACGCAGTGCAATGGTGCTGTTACACTGTAATGACACTGAAAACTTCCAGAATATTCTGTCGTCTATAGAATATTATGAAAACATGTAGGTGGTAAATTATTTAATTTTCATGTACAATTTATTTAAGACATTTCATAGAAAGTAACAGCACAGAAGCAGGTCATTTGGCCAGTTGTGCCTGTGCTGGCTCTTTGAAAGAGTAGTCATCTTAGTCCCATCTCCCCACTTTTTGTCCATAAACCTGTAAGTTCCTCATCCTCCAGTACCTGTCCAACTCCCTTTCAAAATTATTTGTGGAACTTGCTTCCACCACCTTTTCAGGCAGAGCGTTCCAGATCCCGACAACTCTCTGAGTGAAAACATATCTCCTCATCTCCCCTCTAGATCTTTTGTCAATGATTTTGAATCTATGACCTCTGGTTATTGACCCACTCGCCAGAGGGAACAGTTTTTCTCTATCTACTCTATCAAAACCTCTCATCATCTTGAAAACCTCTATTAGGTCACCACTTAACCTTCCAAGGAGAACAGTCCTAACTTTTCCAACCTCTCCTCATGACTGAAGTCCCTCATCCCTGGTAACATCCTGGTAAACCTCCTCTGTACCCTTTCTAAGGCCTTTACATCTTTCCTGGAGTGTGGTGCCCAGAATTGTCCACAATACTCCAGCTGAGGCCTAACCAGTGAATTATAAAGTTCTAGCATGATCTCTTTGCTCTTATATTCTACACCTCTATTTATAAACCCAAGTAATCCATATGCTTTTCTAACCACCTTATCAACTTGCCCTGCCACCTATAAGGATTTGTGCGTATGGACACCAAGGTCTCTCTGCTCATCTACACTTATCAAAATCGTGCCAGTTATAGTATACTGTGTTTCCATATTAGTTCTCCCAAAGTGCATCACTTCACATTTGTCCACATTGAACTCCATCTGCCATACTTCTTCCCATTTCACCATCCTGTCTATGTCATCCTGAAGCCCATAACTATCCTCATCACTCTCTATTACTTTGCCAAGTTTCGTATCACCTACAAACTTTATAATGCTGCTCCCTACACCTGAGTCTAAGTCATTTATAAAAATTGCAAAGAGTAATGGACCCAAAACTGACCCTTGGGGAACACCACTGCAAACCATCTCTCAGGCTAAAAAATATCCATCCACCACCACTCTTTGCTTCCTGTCACTAAGCCAATTTTGTTCCCATTCCACCACTTACCACTTAATTCCATGGCTTCCCTGTTCTTAATAAGCCTCCTGTGTGGCACTTTGTCGCGTGCCTTTCAAAAGTC
Organism: Somniosus microcephalus; assembly: GCF_052327205.1. NCBI lineage: Eukaryota > Metazoa > Chordata > Chondrichthyes > Squaliformes > Somniosidae > Somniosus > Somniosus microcephalus. The sequence continues at coordinate 225,404,247 of NC_140991.1, forward strand.
CATATATGCAACATCTACCTCACTACTTTGATCAACCTTCTTTATTACCTCATCAAAGAATTCAATCAAGTTAGTCAGTCATGATTTGCCTTTAACACATGCTGTCCCTCCTTGATTAACCCATGCCTTTCCAAATGAAAGTTTATTTTTTCCCTGATAATGGTTTCAAATAATTTCCCCACAACCAAGGTTAGGCTGACTGGCTTGTAGCTTCTTGGTCTCCCCTTTCTTGAATAGTGATATAACAGTAGAAACCCTCCAGCACTACTCTTGCATCCAATGAGGATTGAAAGATTGTGACCGATGCCTCTGCTATTTTTACCTTTACTTCTTTCAGCAACCTAGGATGCATTCCATCTGGAGCAGGTGACTTACCAACTTTCACATAATGCTAATCTTTTTAGTACATCATCTTTATCTATTATTAACCTGTCCATGAATTCCCTCTCCTCTTTTAGTGTAACCTTCACATCATCCACTTCCTTTGTGAAGACAGATGCAAAGTGCTCATTTAATACTTTTACTATGTCCTCTGCCGCTACATGAAAATTTCCCTTTAGGTCCTTAATATGAAGGGATAATTACTAGCCCTAGCCCTTTTTGGGCTACCCCAGATCAGGCATATTCCCCAGATGTTCACCTTCAAATAAAGTTAGAGATAGCTGAATTATATAAGATGCTTAATTGGGTCTAAAGGTCCAGGCTCTCTCTCTAAAAAAAGGAATGACTGAAGATGTTACTTAAGTGAAGATAGCACTTTTAATAAGTTTTACTAGACTGTAACCATCCGGATATTATGAGGGTCCAGAAAACCCCCCAGAATTCTGCAACTCCTCACAAAAGAGTATACAGAGATTGAGTTCGCAAGTTTCTGTTCGAAGTGTCAGTTTTTAACACTTTACTTGGGCATTGCTATTGTGTTGGTTCCAAACTGCAGACTTTTCGGAAGCAAGCCTTTTCTTTTTCAATAAGGCCATTGTTTTAGTATTAACAATCAATTCCCATTTCAAAAGCTTGCATGGTGTTTACAACTTGTGTTAACACTTCATCTTATCTCAGAAGCTTGTACTTTTGTTTACAGCTTGTGTCATTGAGGCTTTCCAGACTTATTAATAATATCAGAAATCTGTTCATAGGATGGTGTATCTCTTGGAATATGGCTATTTCCTTTACACCCCCCTCTTGGCCAAAAAATGAGCTGGAATATCTCGACAGAGTTTGGTCAATATTCCTCATGAGGTTACAATAGCATATTAAGTTCACGAGATGCACAATGATGTGGTACATGAAAATTCCTTTTAAGTCATCCTAGGACAATGTTTTGCCTTATTTTAAATTGAACACAATTTAAGAGGATGTTAAGTACATACTCATACTATTAGCGAAACAACATGTACTTAGAATGTCCAATCAGCAGATGTACGTTCCGTAGAGATGAAATATTCATATGAGTCAACGAGACGTCAGTTGAAACTAGTTGAAGCTTGACACGCTGTTCCTTCGATCTGGCATGTGTACAGCTGTGTGTTGTTGTAAAGGCCTTGCCAGGCACTCAGTTGATTCCTTCTTCATCCGCGATGTCTTCCTCCTTCATTGAAATAACTCATTCATCTTTCCTTGTTTCGGTCATTACTTTTCACAAATCCAATTCCTGATGCGTTGCCAAGCAACGTGTGGAAGAGCCAGCGACACCGTCTGACTGACCATCGTCAGTAATTTGATCGCATCCATTTCCTGTGACGTGCTCCAAGCTGGGTCTTGAAAGACAGTGTACGACTGCACCTTGTATTGTTCCTCCTTTTCGGTATCCCGCAGGACGCCTTTTGATATTCTCTATGGAGACCGTTTTAAGAATATGCTTGCCAATCGGCTGGTTAATATGTATTTGAACTGTTCTTTTGTTAATAACCAAATGTATTTGAACAGGTTTTTTGCACTTTGGTCTTAAACCAGGTTTCTGCTAGACCTTCTTTTCCTGTACCCATTCTCCTACTATGGGTTGCCATGCTTTATTTGTCAATTTTTTCTGCCTATTTGCTTCCCTTAACCTCTGATCAATTCGATGAATCTCCTCTGTTACTTTTTTAAAATCTAACTGTCGCTGTCAGGTCAAGGACTCAGAGTGTAGAGACAATAAAAGAACTATGGGTAAGCAGTGTATGCATCTCAACCCCATACATCAGATAATATGGAGTTTTAGGGGACACTGTCCCTGATGCTGATGTGGGTGCTGAGTGATAGCTGCACCTCCGGAATGATGGTGGTTCACTTATTCCCCCTGATTCTCAACAGTTTGACCAATCGCGTTTTTACTTCCTGGTTTTTATGTTCCACCAGCCCCGCTGATTGCGGATGATGTGGCGTGCTGTGCTCTAAGCCAATCCCCCTTTGTTCACAGTAGTTTTTGAAGACCTTAGAGACAAAGGCTCTGCCTTGATCGGAGTGTAAGATTTTGGGTGCACCAGCTACAGTAATTATATCAGAAATAGCCCTGGCAAGTGTGTTTTCCAATACAGTTTTTGTGGGTACCAGCCAGCAGAAGGAAGTGCTTCCACCTACACAAATGAGAACATGTCTATATCCCAAAGATGGGGGAAGTGGTCCAATAAAATCAATAAAGAATTTTCCCATTGGCTCATCAGCTTTCACAGAAGCCAATGGTGGTGGCTTAATTAGTGATGACTTATTGGTTAAATAGCATGGCTCACAATTTGCCACGTATGTTTTACAGGCTTTAAGCATGCCTGGTCACCAATATAAGGGGGCCAATTTGCAATTTTTCTGGCACCACAATGTGCTTTACTTATGCTCTCGTGAGCTTCTTTTACAAGCTGTTCTCGTTTGTGTCTCGGGGGTACCTCTCGGTTTCCCTTGGGCAACTTAACTAGTACAATACCCGCAGGGGTTTCCGAGTAAAAATACTTTGGTGGATATCCTGGTGAATTCTCTTTTGTCGGGTCTAATAGCTGAATCAGTTCCTCATCTTGATTAGCTGCCCGTTCTGCCCTAGTGATTACACTAATATTGGCAGACCCCTCTCGAGGGGGTGTCATGCAGACCGAACATTTCGCTTGTTCATCTGCAAGGCTGTTTACTTTTGAGTGTACTGTCCCAGTGATATGCCCGTTTACATGAATCACCTGACAATTCTTTTTCTCCATTCTCGAATGGAGAATATCTTCCCACAATGACTTATGTTTTATGGGTTTACCCTTATGATTGGTAAAATTTGTTTGTTCCCAGAAAACTAGATCTTGGTTATATCCTCTTTTACAGTAGTCACTATCCGTGCAGATTAGTATGGGTTTAATAGGGTCTGTTTTCTCGAAAGCATACCATAATGCTGCGGCTCCAGCATATTGCGCTGTCATATGGCCAAGGGGTATAGACAGTAATTCATCTGGATAAAAAGAATAGGAATCTTGAAAAGTCCCTACCACTATCCCCATCCCAGCTGAGGATTGTTGGGATGTCTCTTTTTTAATCGCCATTGATGATCCATCACGGTAACTGACTTGATGGTATTCTGTGAGCGGTCTCATAGGTAATTGTCTGATTCCCTCCTCCGTATCATCATCCTCCATGATGGGGAGATGCTCTATCTTTCCACATTGATTTAGATGGCATTGTAGATAAGGATAGTATTTATTAATGAGTTGCTCGAGGAGGTCTTTGCCTCCCCCCTCTAGGCAAGTTTGATCAAGCTGTGTCCGAACATGTTTTTCCCTGTCATCCTGGTCTGTGGATGCTTCTACAGGTCTGGGTGAGATTTTAAGGTAATGTTTCATGTCTGGTTGTCCTATAATGAGGGAACAGGCCAATTGTGGTACCAGTCCTACATCTAGGGTCTCCATTATTCCATTTTTGTAATAGGTATTTTGTAAAAATTAATTATTTTGGTTTTGTCTTGTGTGAATCCCCCTAATGATTTTTTTACAAATTGGACTTCCCAAACCTGTCCACTTAGTTTTTATAATTGCAGGATTCATTACAGTGTAATCAGCTCCTGTATCAACCAGGGCTTTCACTTGTGTGTTTGTGGGCAAGGTTGCCAAGGCATAGGGGAATTCAGGAGGCCCCGGCTGGGTGCCAGGCCTCCAATCCTGGGATTGTTCATCCTCAGCATCCTGAGCTTCATTTGCTGCTTTATCTTTAATTATTTTAACTAATTTTTGTTCCACCCTCTTGGGGTTTTCATGTTTTCCAGATCCCTGAGGGGGTTTGTCAGACTGTTTATTTTCTTGACGATCCTCCTGTTGAGGTGGACGTTGGTATTGCCAGGAATCTTTTTGATCCCTATTTCGGTTTCCTAGAAGATTTTTGTCATTTATTTCAGCATGAGCTTGCCACCTTAACTGGAATCCATGGCTGCTAGGAGCATAGGCTGCTCTGGGTTCTGCTATTCAGCCATGGATGTCATCACCTTGTTGTGCATCATTCATTAGTCCTCCCAATTGGGCAGGTGTGCACCTTATCATTAAGGAATTTAGTGGATTTGGAGTATTTGTTTGTTTATCCCACAGGATATTCTGTATCCCCTAGTTCTGGTGATCAACATTAATCATGCCATGAGTTCTAACAGCTCCTACTTCAAAGCATTCTAATTCAAAAAGTATCACTTGCTTTTGTGGAGGTACAGGCATAGGATTATTTCCCCTAATAAAGCAATTGTTTGAATTTTCTAATAAAAAGACTTGGCCAATTCCGACAGGGTTTGCCATTTCGTCAAGACCGAACCTTGGTTAGGGTTTAATATTTCGTCAGGACCTAACCTCGGTTAGGGTTTAATATGAACTTTATAAGAAGCTTCTAGATCTCTATGGTATTTTGAGGGAGCTCTGATTTAAATTCTACAAGGCCTGATCAGGGTCTTGTCATCTCTAGAAACTTAAATCTGGGTCTTAGTGCCACTGTCAGTAAAATACTCCTTCTATACTTAACAATCTACAACATGGATATAGATATAAATATAAGTATATGTTCTGTATGACCTCGTTAACACACATGTTGGGTGCCAACTGACGGGATAATTAAAAGTCCTAGCCCTTTTCGGGCTACACCAGATCAGGCGTCTTCCCCAGATGTTCACCTTCAACTAATGTTAGAGATAACCGAATTCTATAAGATGCTTAATTGGGTCTAAAGGTCCAGGCTATCTCTCGCTAAAGGAAAGGAATGACTGAAGATGTTACCATCCTCCAGATAGCACTTTTAATAAGTTTAACTAGACTGTAACCTTCCGGATACTATGAGGGTCCAGAAAACCCCCAGACTTCTGAAACTCCTCACAAAAGAGTATACAGAGATTGAGTTTGAAAGTTTGATACAGAAATACTAATTGAGACAATTCTAAAAATATATAACTTTATTAAATAACTGACATTCAGTTAACAGCTTGTGAGTCCATTGTGACTTTAACAGCTCAAAATACAAATAGCTTACATTCCTTATTCTCAGAGATCCTTATTCTTAAATCTTAACTTCATACATTTTTACATTCCTTATTATTTCTTAATCCAGAATATCCACCAAAATCAAATAAGAGTACCTTTTTGATCCCCGAGACTCAAAGAATTAAAAACTTACAGAGACTGCCTCTGAAGTTGAGAAACGCTTGCCCTTTCCAGCGACTTCTGACTTTCCATCTGAAAAGCTCTATTTTATACCTTTTTTTAGTGGTTTACCCTTTGAAGTTTTCTGCTGATGTAAGCTAATTATCTCTAGTCAGTTTTTGTTGAATTCTTTTCTATTCTTACTGTCATTTCAGCTGCCAACTCTCAGAATCCTGTCTACTGTATAGATATTTCAAAAACTTATCATTAAATGGTTATAACAGATTTATCTCTTTGATGCCATTCTGATCGAAGGGCTTTCATTCAATTTCTAAATCACCTATGCTGTTTGAAAGCAGACATCATGTCTACTAATTATTCCATTTTCAATACAAACACAATGTAATTGCTTGGTCTGTGGCAAAGCCACCAAGGGACTCCTGCATGACTATATAACTGCCTTTAACAGAGTGCTACAGCACCTATGTTTGTTTACTGTTTGTAAATAACCCGTTCTCGGTAAGTTCCAGAACCAGCAAGAGGACGTCATCACATTGGTCACGTGATGTCCCGAACGGCAGGAAACGTGATGACGTCATGACGTCAGGCTGGGAGGTTCCCAGGTCAGACCTCATGAAGCCAGCCTTAAGAAAAGACCTGTTGATTGTTTCTCCTGCATTCCATTGTTTATTCTTTAGTTTACATTAAACTTCGTTTAATTGTAGGACTGACTCGACCTCAGTATTTCAGCTAGGGATCTGACGATTCCTACAGTGGTGACCCCGAAGCTTCGCGGATGATTTTCGCGGAGGAAGCGCGACGCAGCACGATGGATGTTAATGCAGTGACCTTGAAGCTCCCTTAATTTTGGGAACAACAGGCGGCCTCCTGGTTCGTCCAAGCGGAGGCTCAGTTCCAACTTGGGAACATCGTGCTGGATCAGACCCGTTATCTTTACGTGGTCTCCGCACTGGACAGCTCGACGGCTTCGAGGATCATCAGCCTGCTGGAAAACCCGCCCGTGGATAACAAGTATGATAAGCTTAAGGTGCGACGAACGCAGGTTTTCGGCCTCACGAAAGCAGAGCGCGCGCGACGTTTACTCACACTGCCCGGGTTAGGCGACACCAAGCCGACTGAGTTGATGAGCCAGATGCTCACGCAGTGTTTTCTGTTCCGGGAACTGTTCCTGAGCCAGCTCCCTGAGCAGGTGCAAGCAGCCCTCGCCAGGTCGAAGGCTACGGATGGTGTAGCGCTTGCGGCCGAAGCCGACACTATTTATGCGGTGATGCAGCAGTACTGCGCCACCTCAAAGCGTCCCGCCCCGAAGAACCCCGCCTTGGTGCCTCCACCATCCGGTCTCTGTTACTATCACGCCTGTATCAGCCCAAAAGCCAGATGCTGCCGTCCTCCCTGTTGTTTCGTGCCTAATGCAATGAGAAAGCAACAGCACCGACTGCGTGAACGGAAGAACGACCCCGAGGTCAGTTTCGCATCTACGATGGCGGTTGGAGATTCCGGGAAGTTACTTTATATCACCGACTCCATTTCGGGCCGGCGGTTTTTGTGTGTCACGAGCACCCAGTGCAGCATCCTCCCCGCTTCGCTCCTCGACGTCAGGGCCGGGAGGCAAGGTTCTCCACTCCAGGCCGCCAACGGCAGTGCTATTCGTATGTTCGAGAAGCGGCGGATCCAGGTGTGTTTCGGCGGGCAACGTTTCCTATGGGAGTTTATCACCGCCCAAATCGCACAGGCAATCCTCGGCGCTGACTTCTTCTGTGCCAATGGCCTATTGGTTGATTTACGAAATCGCCGTCTGATTCGTGCCACCACGTTTGCCTCCATCCCGTGCTTTCGGGGCTTAGGCGTGACTCACACGGTTTCCTGCACCGTGCCGGCGCCTGACGACTTCGCCCGCCTTCTCGGGGAATTTCCGGATCTAACTCGGCCCACCTTCTCGGCAACGACTGCTAAACATGGTGTGGAGCACCACATCATGGCGACTGCCCCTCCGGTCTATGCCCGGGCTCGGCAGCTGGAACCCAGTAAACTCGAGGCCGCGAAGGCGGAGTTCGCCACCATGGAGCGGCTGGGGATTGTTCGCCGGTCGGATAGTCCCTGGTCTTCGCCACTTCATATCATCCCTAAGCCCGGCGGTGGTTGGCGGCCCTGCGGCGATTATCGGCGCCTCAATGAGGTCACGACGATACCGTACATCCAAGATTTCTCCGCACATTTGTCGGGCAATTTGTTTTTTTCCAAAATCGACCTCGTCCGGGGGTACCATCAAGTGCCCGTCCACCCTCAGGACATCCAGAAGACAACGGTCATTACCCCGTTCGGACTGTTTGAATTCCTCCGAATGCTGTTCGGGCTCAAGAATGCGGTGCAGGCTCCCCAGCGCCTTATGGATTCAGTGCTGTGGGATCTTAAGTTCCTGTTTGTGTATCTCGATGACATCCTGGTCGCCAATACTTCGAAAGAGGAACATCTCAGCCACCTGCGCCTCCTTTTTCGCCGCCTCCATCAGCATGGCCTCATAATTAACCTGGCCAAATGCCAAGTCGGGCTGCGACAGATCGACTTTTTGGGCCATCGCATCACTGCGGAAGGAGCAGTGCCACTTCGGTCGAAGGTGGAGCCGATTGCTGCTTTTCCACGCCCGCAATCCATTAAAGCGCTCCAGGAGTTCCTCGGTATGGTAAATTTTTACCATCGGTTTGTTCCCCGGGCCGCGCAGCTTATGCGGCCACTCTACGAGGCACTCAGAGTGAAACCGGGGAAGGAACCTGTGGTCTGGACACCAGAGATGGATTGCGCTTTTGTGGACACGAAAGATGCTCTCGCAAACGCAACAATGTTGGCGCACCCGCTGCCTGGTGCCACCGTCGCGCTTACAACTGACGCTTCGGACTACGCCGTAGGCGCCGTGCAGGAGCAATGGGTCAACGGGACGTGGCAACCGCTGGCATTTTTTAGTCGCCAATTGCGTTGTAACGAACGCAGCTACAGCACGTTCGACAGTGAGTTGTTGGCGTTGTTTCTGGCCATCCGCCATTTTCGTTTTCTGTTGGAGGGACGTCAATTCACCGCGTTTGTGGATCACAAGCCCCTGACGTTTGCCATGGCCAAGACAGCTGTGCTGTGGTCGGCTCGACAGCAACGACAGCTCACCTTTATTTCTGAGTTCACCACCGACATCCGGCACGTGGCCGGCAAGGACAACGTGGTCGGCGATTGCCTTTCGCGTGTGACGTTCCAGGCCGTCCAGCTGGGACTCGGTTATTCACTCATGGCTGCTGACCAAGCGGCTGATCCGGAAATGCAAGCTTTCCGTACCGACTCCTCCTGCATTCAGCCAGCGGATGTGCTTTTCCACTCGGCCGGCACCTCCTTGCTCTGTGACGTCTCCTTGGGGAACCCCCGCCCGATCGTTCCGCTGTCCTGGTGTAGGAACGTTTTCGATGCCATCCACGGGCTTGCGCACCCTGGCGTGAGGGCTTCACAAAAACTACTGGCGTCCAAGTTCGTCTGGAGAGGGATGCGCAAGGATGTCCGCGACTGGGCCAACACCTGCATCGTGTGCCAGTGGGCTAAGGTGCAGCGGCACGTCAAAGCTCCCGTAGCCATTTTCAAAGTACCGGAACGGCGTTTCGATCACGTCCATGTCGACCTCGTTGGCCCACTACTGCCATCACAGGGTTTCACACATCTCTTGACTATTGTCGACCGTACCACCAGGTGGCCGGAGGCCATTCCTTTGACGTCCACCACCTCCGCGGATGTCGCCCGGGCTTTTCTTTCCTCCTGGGTTGCACGTTTCGGCGTTCCGTCTGATATTTCGTCGGACCGTGGGCCACAATTCTTGTCTTCACTGTGGAATGCCATAGCCTTGGGTTTGGGCGCCAACTCCATCGGACCACGGCTTACCATCCGCAGGCAAATGGACTATGGGAGCGCTTTCATCGGTCCTTGAAGGTGTCGCTGCGGGCCTGCCTCCAGGGGGCCGCATGGATAGACAGGCTGCCTTGGGTGATGCTCGGGTTACGCACAGTGCCCAAAGAGGACCTGCAGGCATCGGCCGCCGAGCTGGTTTATGGACAGCCACTCCGGGTGCCAGGCGAGTTTCTTCCATCACCAACGCGACCTTGGTCGGCAGCCGAACAACTGGAGGCCCACCGGGACGCAGCTCAATCTTTTAGGCCATATCCGGCGTCACATCACGGTTTGCCCGCGTCACACATTCCGCCGGAGCTTATGCAGGCTAAATTCGTTTTTGTCAGGCATGACGCCCACCGTAGTCCTCTCACACCTCCATATACAGGCCCTTTCCAGGTACTGCAGGCGGGTGCCAAGAGTTTTTTAGTGGACGTCGGGGGCAAGCCTGATCACATTTCCGTGGACCGCCTCAAGGCCGCACACCTGGACCTCGAGCGACCGGTCGAGGTAGCGCAGCCACCGCGTCGTGGGCGGCTGCCCACTGCCGCCACACCTGATTGGACTGTTCCGTAGGCCAGCTCATCGTCTGCCCAACCCATTCCTTTCCGGGAATATTGGAGGCGTTCGAGCAGGCTTGTCTGACCTCCTCTGCGATTGACTTTTGTGGTTAAAGACACTTCTGGGGGGGCGCATGTGGCAAAGCCACCAAGGGACTCCTGTATGACTATATAACTGTCTTTAACAGAGTGCTACAGCACCTATGTTTGTTTACTGTTTGTAAATAACCCATTCTCGGTAAGTTCCAGAACCAGCACGATGACGTCATCAAGTTGGTCACGTGACGTCCCGAATGGCGGGAAACGTGATGACGTCATGACAGCAGGCTGGGAGGTTCCCAGGTCAGACCTCGTGAAGCCAGCCTTAAGAAAAGACCTGTTGATTGTTTCTCCTGCATTCCATTGTTTGTTCTTTAGTTTACATTAAACTTCGTTTAATTATTGGACTGACTCGACCTCAGTATTTCAGCTAGGGATCTGAAGATTCCTACAGGTCTATCTATTGAAGTCATATCTACAAAGTCTTCTGTAGGTATCATATTAACAACATGTAATTTAAAAACACTTCATCTAGGGTGTTGCATGCATTTCTTAGCTACTTCAATTGGTTGTATATTAATCGTGTTTCCTGTTTCATTTGATGTTACTTTTACAAAGGCACATGGTTTTTCAATGTGCTATGTTTCTGTTCCAAGTGTCAGTTTTTAACACTTTACTTGGGCATTGCTATTGTGTTGGTTCAAAACTGCAGACTTTTCAAAAGCAAGCCTTTGCTTTTTCAATAGGGCCATTGTTTTAGTATTAACAATCAATTCCCATTTCAAAAGCTTGTATGGTGTTTACAACTTGTGTTAACACTTCATCTTATCTCAGAAGCCTGTATTTCTGTTTACAGCTTGTGTCATTGAGGCTTTCCAGACTTTTAAACCCAGTATGTCATTTATTAATAATATCAGAAATCTGTTCATATCGTATCTCTTGGAATATGGCTATTTCCTTTACAAATAGGCCCAACTTTTTCCCTAGTGAAACTTTAGATCCAAGGAGACGACATATAAATTGGCCAGAAAAAGCAATAATCCTGAGGATTGGGAGCAGTTTAGGATTCAACAAAGGAGGACAAAGGGATTAATTAAGAAAGGGAAAATAGAATATGAGAGTAAGCTATCAGGGAACATAAAAACTGACTGTAAAACCTTTTATAGATATGTGAAGAGAAAAAGATTGGTGAAGTCAAGCGTAGGTCCCTTGCAGTCAGAATCAGGGGAATTTATAATGGGAAACAAAGATAAGGCAGACCAACTAAATTCATACTTTGGTTCTGTCTTCACAAAGGAGGACACAAATAACCTCCCAGAGATGCCGGGGAACATAGGGCCTGATGAAAGGGTGGAACTGAAAGAAATCAGTATTTGTAGGGAAATGGTGTTAGGAAAATTGATGGGACTGAAGGCCGATAAATACCCAGGGCCTGATAATCTACATCCCAGGGTACTTAAGGAAGTGGCCCTAGAAATAATAGATGCATTGCTGGTCATCTTCCAGAACTCGATAGACTCTGGAACAGTACCCATGGATTGGAGGGTAGCTAATGTTACCCCACTATTCAAAAAAAGTGGTAGAGAAAAAGCGGGGAATTATAGACCGGTAAGCCTGACATCGGTAAAATGCTAGAATCTATTATAAAAGATGTAATAGCAGAGCACTTGGTAAGCAGTGACAGGATCGGACAAAGTCAACATGGATTTACAAAAGGTAAATCATGCTTGACTAATCTACTGGAAATTTTTGAGGATGTAACTGGTAAAAGAGATAAGGGAGAACCAGTGGATGTGGTGTATTTGGACTTTCAGAAGGCTTTCGATATGGTCCCACATAAGAGATTAGCGTGCAAAATTAAGGCACATGGGATTGGGGGCAAGGTATTGACTTGGATAGAGAACTAGTTGGCGGACAGAAGGCAGAGAGTTGGAATAAACGGGTCGTTTTCCGAGTGGCAGGCAGTGGCTAGTGGGGTACTGCAAGGATCGGTCCTAGGACCCCAGCTGTTCACAATATATATTAATGATCTGGACGAGTGAATTGGATGTAATATCTCCAAATTTGCAGACGGCACAAAGCTGGGTGGGAGGGTAAGCTGTGAGGAGGATGTCGAGAAACCCCAGTACGATTTGGACAGATTGGGTGATTGGGCAGAAACATGGCAAATGCACTATAATGTGGATAAATGTGAGGTTATCCACTTTGGTGGCAAAAACAGGAAGGCAGATTATTATTTGCATGGCAATAGATTGGGAGAAGGGGAAATGCAAAGAGACCTGGGTGTTCTTGTGCACCAGTCACTGAAGGTAAGTATGCAGGTGCAGCAGGCGGTTAAGAAGGCAAATGGTATGTTGGCCTTCGTAGCAAGAGGGTTCGAGTATAGGAACAAGGATGTCTTGCTACAGTTGTACAGGGCCTTGGTGAGACCACACCTTGAGTATTGTGTGCAGTTTTGGTCGCCTTACCTGAAGAAGGACGTTCTTGCCATGGAAGGAGTACAGCGAAGATTCACCAGGCTGATACCTGGGATGGCAGGAATGACGTATGAGGAGAGATTGTGTCGATTGGGCTTATACTCACTGGAGTTTAGAAGATTGAGAGGGGATCTCATCAAAACCTATAAAATTCTGTCAGGCCTGGACAGACTAGATGCAGGAAGGATGTTTATGATGGCCAGGGAGTCCAGAACCAGGGGTCATAGTCTAAGGATAAGGGGTAAGCCATTTAGGACTGAAATGGGGAGGAATTTCTTCACCCAGAGAGTGGTGAACCTGTGGAATTCTCTGCCACAGAGGGCGGTGGAGGCCAGTTCATTAAATATATTCAAAAAGGAGTTGGATATATTTCTTAAAGCTAAAGGGATCAAGGAACATGGGGAGAAGGCAGGGACAGGGTACTGAATTTGGATGATCAGCCATGATCTCATTGAATGGCGGAGCAGGCTCCAAGGGCCGAATGGCCTACTCCTGCTCCTATCTTCTATGTTTCTATATTTATAAAATGTTTTAGCATTCACCTTAATGTTGCCTGCTAATCTTTTCTCATAACCTCTCTTTGCTTCTTGTATTAAACATTAATTCCCTCCTGTAGTTTCCATAATCTTCTTGGTTATTAATTCATCTGCAAGTTTCATATTGACTGAAATATTCTCTAATGTGAAATTTTGTGAAACCTGTCCATCGATCTGTATCGCATTGTATACAAAAATTTCATTCAACACAGGTATTTATTAATAAGTTACCTTATTCCTCTTGTCCTCATGGCCTCGCCCTTTTCTATCTCTGTAATCTCCTTCAGCCCCACAACCCTCCAACCCTCTAATTCTGCCCTCTTGAGCATCCCTGATTTTAATCGCTCAACCATTGGTGGCCATACCTTTTGTTGCCTAGGCCCGAAGCTCTGGAATTCCCTGCTTAAACCTCTCCTCCTCACTACCTCTTGTTCCTCCTTTAAGACGCTCCTTAAAACCTACCTCTTTGACCAAGCTTTTGGTCACCTGCCCTAATTTATCCTTATATGTATTGGTGTCAATTTATTTGTCTTAAAATTCTCTTGTGCAGCACCTTGGGACATTTTGCAACGTTAAAGGCAGTATAAAAATACAAGTTGTTTTTGTTGTTGTCATACAATAATTTTTGCACCAGTAGCAAATGGATTTATTAAAAAAATCCCACTGAAATGAAGTTGAATTGCACTCCAAATTTTTTGTCTGACCCAATGGGATCCCCTTCAGTAGGTTGGAGTAGCACAATGTGAAATTCAGATTAACACTGAGGGGGGGGGAATTCGGTACCTTAGCACCTCCCATTAGCACCAGCAGATGATGCTAACAGGATGCTAGAGCATTATCGTGGGGCAAGATGAATCCAATGCCGCATGCCAAATCTCACCAACCCGCAGTGCCACCGCTAATAGTTATCGCCAGAAGCCTTACCACCAGGTGGATCGTGATGTCACGTCAGTGAGTGAGCAATGCTCACTGGCCGCCTGATCTGTGAAATTGATTGTCGCCACCTACATTTGTGCCTGGAGGAAACAACGACAGGGAGAGCTGGCGTGAAGCAAGAGGAAGCCGGCACAAGGGACGTTATTTAAAGGGATCATCAGTATGAGTCAAAGCTGTAGGTTAGTGGAGTTTCAGTGCTTTTTTGTCAAGTTCACAAAGTACAACAGTCTCATTTCGTAATTTCAAGGTTATTTAGTATCAGGAGTCTTGTGGCAACTAAAAAGTAGCTACATTTATTCTGAAAAAATCAAACTGTTACACTTGGTTACATTAATGGGGGCTGTACTGGCAGTTGACTTCGCCATCCAGGATCTATGGTAGAGGGAATGGAGGCAGTGAGAAAGACTGCAACATGTGGCCAGAGGTAGGAGGAGGGCCATCAGGGCTCTCAACAGGAGGCCTTACCCACCGAGGGTATTCTAAGAGCACTTCTCCTACCTCCAATTAAGCAAGGAGCAGTGTATTAGAAGGCTCTGCTTCACCAAGGAGGTGGTCACAGAACTTTGCCACCTGGAACATCATCGAGCAGACCATCGGCCTGTTGAAGCAACGGTTCCGCTGCCTTGACCGCTTGGGAGGAGGCCTCCAGTACTCGGCCAAGCAGGTGTCCCATTTCATGATGGGCTGCTGCATGCTTCACAACTTGGCTATCATGAGGGCCCAAACATTGCCACGAGGGGTTGTGGGACTACCTCAGGGGAAGGAAGAGGGAGGAAGAAGAGGAGGAGCAGGAGGAAGATGAGGAGGGCGAGGAGGAGGAACAGGAGTGAGGGAGGAGGCAGCCACTGAATTGGCCTTCTGGTAGGGCAGTTTGTGATCGTCTCATGAGATTGCGGTTCGAATGAATTAAATCCCAGATCCCCATTGCTCACCACATCCCCATCATTCCATCCCTGTCGCAGGCCATGTCACAGCGCAAAGCTGAAATGAGACACATCACAAAAGAATCCAAACTGAATTAATAAATTTATCAAAAATCACTGAACACATATTTACAATAAAAATATTAACTATTCACCCTTGTGCAATCTCTTACTGCCTCTCGTTACTGTGCCTTTGCCTACTCTAGTGCTCCTATGAAGTGTTGGCCCAGTGGCCGCAGCAGGGTTGGTGGAAGGCTGCTGAGTGTCCATGCGGGAGATTTCAGATGTTTTTGCAGGATGCCTTCAACCAGCTCTAGGCCTGGAAGGCCTGGCTGTAGACTGCACCACCTCAGCATGGGCAGCAGCAGTCCGGGTTGGCCAGATGACAGGCAGTGACTAGGGTAATGGCGGACTGGCAGTGGTGGGAACAGGAATGCTGTCATCCTGAAAGAGGACAGCAGGTTCCTGCTCCACTGACCCACTGCCACTCCCCCGGGGCAGCACCTCAGCATCCCTAGCAATCCTGCTGCGACACAGTGAAAGCCCCAGTCGACGGTGGTAGACCCAGCCACGATGGCAGCAGTCAGAGCTTGCGTGGCATCAAGCTGAGACTGCATGAAAGCAGTCTGAGATTGGATGTCTCCAAGCATAGAATACATTACAGGACTAAGACGTTGCATCGCTTCCACCTATGCTGCCACGGAAGCTGTCAGATTGCCCATCACACGCGGCATCAGGTCTGAGTTGCCACGGTCTCTCTGGGAGTCTACCATCCTTTGCAGACTGGAAAAGATGGGCTCCATGGTGTGCACAGAGCCTTGTGCAATGTTGGAGGCAGACTCCTTCATGCTCCTTACCATTGCTGAGAGGCTCTCGGGCACCCTTGCCATTGCTCCTATCATTTTCGTGTGCATGCCTACCACCCTTCTTCTAAAGGCCTCCCCATCGAGGTCCTCATCTGAGTCCGGTGCAGCAGAACTCGCACACGAACTCGCCCTCCGGGGAGCTGGCCCCGGAGCTACCCTTTCCCCCTGGCCTTGCTGCAGCCTACTCGTCCCTGGTGCATCACCCTGTGACGATCCCTCTACTATACTAGCTGACATAATAAAACTCACTACGCACTTGGTTTGAGCATAAAGCAAGGCTTTAATCAACTTGTTTCTGAACATGGAGGTCTAGTTGTATCCACTAGCTCCTTGTCTTTACAAAATGTCCCTGGCAAGCTTGGACTTCTCCTTGGACGGCGCCATCAGCTGGCCGTCCAGTGTTATTTCATAGGTAGTTTCTCGATGATGAGATTTATGACACTAGCCACTAAAGAATGCGTAGTGCCAATATCTGAGCTGGTGCCTGCGGGTGAGACATGCAGTGACGTGGTGTGTTTTTCCTCCTCCTCTTCTCCCGCCTCGCTCTCTATGGTACCCTCAGGGACAGGCTGCTCAGGTGCTTGCTAATTATCTAAAAGCATAAAGGCACAAGAGTCGGGTTAAGGTGAGTGGTCAGGGGGAAGCGGGATGTGAGAAGAATGAATAAGGATAAACATGCCATTGTTGTCTCCAAGTGGGTCAACGTCGCCGGTGGCTACGGCACCTACCACCTGGCACACAATAATCTGCAGCATTCTATTTTCCAGCGCAGACAGTGGTTGGATGGCGGCTTGTTCCCCCACCTGTGCGCTCCTGCTCCCTCCTGTTGTGAGCCACCTTGGCCTGCAAGAGAAAGGAAAGTGTGTGATTGAGTGTGGAGCAATGTGTTTAGGTGCCTGTCACAGTTGAATAGCTGCCATTGTGTGCAAGGTGTGAGTTGTGGGTGTGAGTGTTTGTAGGTAGAGATTGTTTGTTGGTGAGTGCTGGGGTGTGGTGCTTTGGGCAGTGTGTGAAGACTATGGTTCACATGGTGGTATGTAGCATTTGTTGAAGCATTCACTCACCCTGACCACCCGAGTGAGGTAGTTAAATTTCGGCCTGCACCGTATGTGGGCCCTGGGGACCACAGTGCTGCCCGAGATGTGCTGCACTACCTCCCTCCACTTGCCAGGTAGAGAACTTCCCTCCTTCTCTCCACAGCGAGGGCCAACGCCTCCAATGCTTGGTCGCTGAATCTGCGGGCTCTCTCCCTGAGGCGTGGATCTACCATGAGTACAGCCGCTTCAGTCCTCCTGCTCTTTCCCCTTGACCTGCTGCTGCTTGCTGAGGCAGCTGCACAGTCAGCAATACTGAGAATGAGGTTCTGCAGCATCAATGAGTCTCCCTTTTAAGAACTGGAAAAAGCCTTTGGCAATCATGACTTGTGATTAGACTGTACCTGATATTGGTCCACCCTTTGAGTGTATCTCCAATGAGCTTGGGCTTAAAGATTTGAATTAGCACTCCAATCATTTCTTTGAGCAGTGAGCATGAATTTTGCGTGCAGTCTAAAGCATTACCGCCTGGCGCCAATTCTCCAACTTTTCTAATTATACCGGCCATTCCTGTGCTATAATGAATTTCTAGCCCCTGGAGCCTGTATAATGTGCAGAAACCAAAGTGCATCATAATGCCACAGTGTCACAATGTGTGATTTGAAACAGTTCTATCTATTTCCCCACACCTCTATATCTTGGCCAGGAGATCTGCAAAAGTAATTAGATTTAAATGTGTCTAGTTGCGTGTAAGAGATTCCATTCTGCGGGCACTCTAGTTTCTGCCAAAACTCTGGAGCATCACTGATGTATTTGCAGTGCATAAAATTACATCGAATTTACAGACATTCGGCCCAACTTGTCTATGCCGGTGTTTATGCTGCACACAAGCCTCCTACTATTTAACTCTATCAGCATATCCCTCTATTCTTTTTTTCTTCATGTACTTATGTACTTTCCCCTTAAATGCAGCTATGCTATTTGCCTCAACCACTTCACGCGGTAGCAAGCTCCACATTCTAACCACACTCTGGGTAAAGTAATTTCTCCTGAATTCCTTACTTGATTTATCAGTGACTATCTTATATTTAGGACCCCTAGTTTTGGACTCCACACAAGTGGAAACATCTTCTCTATGTCTACCCTATGAAATCGCTTCATAATTTTAAAGATCTGTATCAGGCCACCTCTCAGTCTTCTTTTTTTCTAGAGAAAATAGCCACAGCTTGTTCAGTCTTTCTGAATGCATGTTGCTGTCCATATGTCGCTGACTGATCTCGGTGGTGCTCCATGATTCAGGGAGACCTGGAGCATCATAGGCACTAATAATTTGAATGCTGTAATTGAAGTTACTTTTTTTTGATGTTCCTTGTTTGCACTTGCACTTTATTACAGTCTCCACCCCTTAGACCGTCCACGCTTAGCATGGGCAACCGCCTATATTGGGCAAATGACGCAAACCATTTGTCATTATCACACAAGTCAATTACAAAGGCGGCGATTATAACGTATTAAGCACAACAGCTATTTCGGGCAGTTCAATAAGAATTTACCTTATACTTAGCAACGTGAAAGGCTCTGCTGATTTCAGGCAAAGCCAGGTCTGCAAGCAATTTCGATCAGCTGTTTTCATCTCATTAAAGTGAAATTACCTTAGTGATGAGATTCTGGCTGCAACTGCTAACAATTAGGAAAGGCAGTTGCTCAGTGAGATATCCTGTTTTAAAAAAATATGTTGGTTACATATATTTCTGATTTTACCATCTACTGCGTATAGTGGGCAAAGCTATATGTGGTGGGGGCTATCAAAGGCATAAAATTGGGTAATTCAAAGTAAAGCATTCCATCTCCTTCCTAATGTAGCTCAGTGCTAATGTGTAACAATATATGACAAAGTTAGTGCAGGCTGTGGAAACTGAAGCATGTATTATTTGCAAAGGCAAGTTGTATTTAATGGACCCAAAATTGGTGGAACGGCGCATCTCACAGATTTTGTTCTCACCCTTCAGATCGCACTATATTTGTGCTGCAAATTGCTGGAAATACAAATTGATAACTGCACAGCGATACCATTGTTGTATCTGGGACCTCATGAACTTAGTGCCCACTGGTCTATCTCCTTAACCAATGAAAGAAAAGGATAGAGAAGAAAACAGATGAAGAACAAAGCAGGAAATAGGGTGAATTAGAGTCAAATTAGATACAGAAAGAGAAATAATGTGAAGGAAAGAATGATAGCAAAATACTGCGGCTGCTGGAAATCCGAAATAACAACAGAAACTGCTGGAAAAACTCAGCAGGCCAGGCAACATCCGTGGAGCGAGAAATAGAGTCAACGTTTCAGGTTGAAACCCTTTGTCAGGACTGAAAAAGCACAGGAAATGAAGGAAAGAATGATTGGATTAACTACCGAGATAGTGGATGCATTGGTTGTAATCTTCCAAAATTCCCTTGACCCTGGAAAAGTCCCAGCGGATTGGAAAACTGCAAATGTAACGTCCTTATTCAAAAAAGGAGGGAGACAGAAAGCAGGAAACCATAGGCCAGTTAGCCTAACATCTGTCATTGGCAAAATGCTCAAATCCATTATTAAGGAAGTAGTAGAAGTGCATTTAGAAAACCATAATACAATCAAACAGAGTCAACATTGTCTTATGAAAGGGAAATCGTGTTTGACAAATCTGTTAGAGTTCTTTGAGGAGGTAATAAGCAGGGTGGAACCAGTAGATGGAATGTATTTAGCTTTCCAAAAGGCATTCAACAAGGTGCCACATAAAAGGTTACTGCATAAGATAAGAGCTCATGGTGTTGGGGGTAATATATTAGATTGGATAGAGGATTGGCTAACTAACAGAAAACAGAGAGTCAGGATAAATGGGTAATTTTCAGCATGGCAATTTGTAACTAGTGGGGTGCCACTGGGATCAGTGCTGGAGCCTCAACTATTTTCAATCTATATTAATGACTTGAATGAAGGAAGCGAGTGTATTGTAGCCAAATTTGCAGACAATACAAAGATAGGTGGGAAAGCAAGTTGTGAGGAGGACATAGAGGGCTGGGTTTTACCAGCTCTGAGGAGGCGGGTCTGGAAGCAGGACTGCTGGGAAAATCCCCAAAAATGGGAACGGGTCCAAACCTGCTCCCAACCCGCTTTCAACCAATCTTCCCGGGAGTCTGGTCCCTGATTTGCACAGGAACCCGACTCCTAGCGGCGGGAAGAGGATAATAGCCACTTAACTGCCTGTTAACAGGTAGTTAACAGGCAGTTAAGAGGCTTTTTCCAACTTTTTGACTGCTGCTGCAGGCTTCCCGACATTGGGGAATCCCGCCAGGGTAAGTGAGGCGTGCTGTGACTCTATTGTTATCTTGGTGTTTGGATGACAGCTGCAGAAATGGTGTGAAGGATGCAATGGGACACTGGTTAGTATCACAGGTAAGGACATGTTGTGAAAGTAATTTTTAAAGTGGCCAGATGTTTCTGCAGGTGACAAGCTGTGAAGTGTTTGTGTAGCCTCATCTCATTGGGAAAACTGACAGGTGGCTTCTGCAATCTCAGCTGCAGCTGCCATTTGTTTTATCCTAAGGAGAGAGTAATTGGAGAGCCTGGGTTCAAGGGCTCACCTTTGGACAGTGATTGTCAGTGTTTGACAGCACCTCAATGCTGTCAAACAAGTGTGGTGCATATGCCTTTAAGAAAACCAGCAGATGAAGTGTCATCAACTGACGTCATCTGACACCGACTTTCCCTTAATTGGCTGGCAAGTCTGCAGGGCAGACTTAACAAGGTCAATCAGGGCAAAATAGCGTCTGTTCATCAGGCGTCACTGGGGACAGGACTGGAACCTGAAAACCAGCAGTCCCACCTTGAACTCGGCCTGGAAGGTAAGATTCCGCCCAAAGAATCTGCAAAGCGATATAGATAGGTTAAATGAGTGGGCAAGAATTTGGCAGATGGAGTATAATGTGGGAAAATGTGAAGTCATCCACTTTGGTAGGAAGAATAGAAAAGAAAAATATTAGTTAAATGGAGAAAGACTACAGAATGCGAAGGTACAGAGGGATTTGGGTGTCCTTGTACATGAAACACAAAAAGTTAACATGCAGGTGCAGCAAGTAAGTAGGAAGGCAAATGGAATGTTGGCCTTTATTTCAAGGGTATAAAAGTAATGACGTCTTGCTACAACTATACAGGGCGCTGGTGAGGCCACACCTAGAGTACTGCGTACAGTTTTGGTCCCCTTATTTAAGGAGTGATATACTTGCATTGGAGACAGTTCAGAGAAGGTTCACTAGGTTGATTCCTGGGGTGGAAGGGTTGTCTTATGAGGAAAGGTTGAGCAGGTTGGGCCTTTACTCATTGGAGTTTAGAAGAATGAGAGGTGATCTTATTGAAACATATAAGATTCTGAGGGGGTTGGGCAGGGTAGATGCTGAGATGGTTCCCCTTGTGGGAGAATCTAGAATGAGGGGGCATAGTCTCAGAATAAGGGGTCACCCATTTAAGACGGAGATGAGTAGGAATTTCTTCTCTCAGAGAGTTGTGAGTCTTTGGAATTCTTTACCCCAGAGAGCTGTGGAAGCTGAGTCATTGATTTTATTCAAGGCTGAGATAGACAGATTTTTGAGCAACAGGGGAGTCAAGGGTTGTGGGGAACAGGCAGGAAAGTGGAGTTGAAGCCAAAATTGGATCAGCCATGATCTGATTAAATGGTGGAGCAGGCTCGAGGGGTCAAATGGCCTACTGCTGCTCCTATTTCTTATGTTTCTTATGTTTATGTTAAGAGAGAGAAAAAAGAGACAGAAAGGAAAAGTAAGAAAAAAATTAAAAAGAAGCAGGAGAAGAGGACATTGTAACCCAGTTATGTTTGGGAATTGTTGCATTCATTCTTGAGAACTTAGTGAGTGAATGGCAGGGTAAGTGTGCAAAATGTACAAACATTCTTGACCCTTGAAGTATAGAACCAACGGCCCCATCCATCATGATTATCAACAGTGAAACTGCTTTCATAGGAACATAGGAATTGCTAGATGAAAAAAGACCAAGGTCCATCTAGTTTGCTTTACCACCCTGCTAGTCACATGATACAATGATAATGGAGTTGTTGATTAATCATAACAATCAATCTCTAACAATTAGTCTGCAATAGACCCAGAAATAACAAGAGGAAAACCCCAAAGGTGGAGAGCTTTGGGAACCATATGTCATAGGCTTTCCCTTCTCAGGTTCTGTCCCCCTTTTCTTCAAATCTGCCATCATAACCCCTCTCCTTAAAAAAAAACCCTTGACCCCTCCATCCTTGCAAGCTACTGCCCCATCTCCAACCTTCCTTTCCTCTCCAAAGTCCTTGAAATTGCTGTCGCCTCCAAAATCTATGGCCATCTTTCCTGGAAATCCATGTTTGAAACCCTCCAATCAGGTTTCCACCCCTGCTACTGTACCAAAATGGCTCTGACCAATGTCACAACTTACATCCTATGTAACTATGACACTCCTCATTCTTCTCAACCTGACCACACCCTTTACAATGCCTCTCCACCATCATTCAGCCGGGTAGGACTGCATTCACCTGGTTCTATTCTTATCTATCCAGTCGTAGCCAGATAATCACCTGCAATGGCTTCTCTACCTGCTCCTGAACTATTACCTCTGGTGTCCTCCAAGGATTTATCCTTGGCCCCCTCCTATTTCTCAGCAACATTCTGCCCCTTAGCGACATCATCCAAAAACACAGCAACATTTTCCATGTGTACACTGACTTCACCCAGCTCTACCTTGCCACCAACTCTCTCGACCCCTCCATTGTATCTAAATTGTCCAATACTGGATTAGCAGAAATTTCCTCCAACTGATTATTGGGAAGACCAAAGCCATTGTCACGGTTCCCGCCACAAACTCCGTTCCCTTGCCACCACCTCCATCCCTCTCCCTGGCAACTGTCTGAGGTTGATCCAGAGTGTTTGCAATCTTGGTGTCATATTTGACTCTGAGATGAGCTTCCATCCCATATCTGCACCATCACTAAGACCGCCTACTTCCACCTCCGGAACATCGCCTGGCTCCGACCCTGCCTAAGCCCATCTGCTGCTGAAACCCTTATCCAATCCTTTGTTACCTCTAGACTTTACTATTCCAATGCACACCTGGCCGGCCTCCCATGTTCTACCCTCCATAAACTTGAGGTCTTCCAAAACTCTGCTGCCCGTGTTCTAATTCGCTGACCTACAATGGCTCCCAGTTAAGCAACACCTCAATTTTAAAATTCTCAACCTTGTTTTCAAATCCCTCCATGGCCTTGCCCTTCCCTATCTCTGTAATCTCCTCCAGCCCTCTGAGATATCTTCATTCCTCTAATTCTGGCCTCTTGATCATCCCCAATTTCAATCGCCCCACCATTGGTGGCGTGCCTTCAGCTGCCAAGGCCCTAAGCTCCGGAATTCCCTCCCTAAACCTCTCCGCCTGTCTACCTCTCTTTCCTCCTTGAAGACACTCCATAAAATCTACGTCTTCTGTCCTATTGGCCCAGAAATTCCATTCGCAGCCGTCCCACGGACGGAGGGCTGCGATCCTGAAAAATCTCCGCCTGGACCGGATGGCTCCCGGGAGGTGCAGAATTCCGTTGATGTGCCTCCTCAAACTGCCGGTGTGCAGGCACGTGTATCCCAGGGGCGCAGGTAGTTCGCAGCGTCCCTGGGATCACGTTGGCCATGGGGAGCCAATCAGAGCAGGGAATCTCCATTCATAGATTTGACAGGAAGACCTGTCAAATCTATGAATAGAGATCAGCCCCAAAACATAAGTAAAACTTCAAAAAAATGTAAAAACAAAATCACATTTTTAAAATGACTATAAATTACATAAATTAACTATTTTAAACAAAAATTTAAAATTTTGAAAAAAATAATTAAAGTTTTTAACGGGGCTAAAAATAAACTTACCTTTCTTAAAGTATTTTTAAATGATAAATCGGTGGAAGAAAATGTTTTCTTTTACTTTCTTCACCTCTTACCTTGTCAAAAGCAGGCCTTGTGTCTGCTTTTCCAGGCGCAGCTGTTTCAGACTTACCTGGACTGAAGCAACTGCTGAAAAAAACGGAAGTTTCAGCCGTACGCACTGCCTATTCGGTGCAGGTGAAGCCCTTTCTTTGAAGAATGGGAGTTCCAGTTTCCAGTGCAAGCACAGTGTATGCATAAAACTGGCACTTCTGTTGGCCCTACGGGTGAGTACACAGCGCGTACACACCCGTAGGGAATGGAATTTATGGGCCAATATCTCCTTATGTGGCTCGGTGTCAAATTTTGTTTTATAACACTCCTGTGAAGTGTCTTGCAACGTTTTACTATGTTAAAGGTGCTATATAAATACAAGTTGCTGTTGTTGTCATCTTTTTCCTTCCAAGTATGCTAAACTTACCACATGTCAGTTTTCAAATTACTCATATACTCTATCCCAAAATTATTTCCTGAAAAAAATCTGTCTAATTTGCATTTCTGAGTGTCAAAACAGCTTTGCATCCTGAAAAGTATAGCCTTCCAATACTGGAGGAGTATGGGTGGCAATACTGGCTCAAAACTACTGCCAAGACAGATAAATGTCAAAAAAAGCTCTCAGAAGAATTCACTACCTGCTGGAGTGAGACTCCACAGTTTCATTGTTCCTTTTCTGGACATCCAAATTTGAATATCATGTTAGGACCATAAATCACATCATAAGCAATGTCCTTATGACATGAATTACCAGCCCTAAATGGCTACAGCAAGACTAATTTGCATTAACAGCATAAATCCAGCAATTTAATTACACATAATCAATTTCAAAGGGGAACCTGACGGCAAGTTTGCAATTTTTTCGGTTTTGTCAAGGCCAACGCTGGAGTGGCGCAAATTGTTCAGCAATCTGTGGAGATTCTGAATTCATGGCATATCTCTTCTTCACCACAAATTGCTGGATTGTTTATGAACTAATAATGGTAAGCGCCGTGAACTCGCCATTATTTTTGCAGCAATTTAATGGACAATTAAGCCTAACATCAGTAGTAGGGAAAATACTAGAGTCTATTATAAAGGATGTGATAACAGGACACTTAGAAAATATCAACGAGATTAGACAAAGTCAACATGGATTTATGAAAGGGAAATCGTGTTTGACAAACCTACTGGAGTTTTTTGAGGATGTAACTGGTATAATAGAAAAGGGAGAACCAGTGGATGTGGTGTATTTGGATTTTCAGAAGGGTTTTGCTAAAGTCCCACATAAGAGGTTAGTGTGAAAATTAAAACACATGGGATTGGAGGTAATACACTCACATGGATTGAAAATTGGTTAACAGACAGGAAACAGAGAGTAGGAATAAATGGGTCTTTTTCGGGGTGGCAGGTGGTGACTAGTGGGGTACCACAGGGATCAGTGCTTGGGCCCTAGCTATTCACAATATATATCAATGATTTGGATGAGGGAACCAAATGTAATTTTTCCAAGTTTGCTGACAACACAAAACTAGGTGGGATTGTGAGTTGTGAGGAGGATGCAAAGAGACTTCAAGGCGATTTAGACAAGTTGATTGAGTGGGCAAATACATGGCAGATACAGTATAACGTGGATAAATGTGAAGTTATCCACTTTGGTGGGAAATGGTGATAGATTGGGAAATGCTGATGTACAAAGGGACCTGGGTGTCCTTGTACACCAGTCACTGAAAGCAAACATGCAGCTGCAGCAAGCAGTTTTGCCTTCATTGCAAGAGCATTTGAGTAGAGAAGCAAGGATGTCTTACTACAGTTGTACAGGGCCTGGTGAGACCACACCTGGAGTACTGTATGCAGTTTTGGTCTCCTTACTTAAGAAAGGATATACTTGCCATAGAGGGGGTGCAGCGAAGGTTCACCAGACTGATTCCTGGGATGGCAGGACTGTCGCATCAGGAGAGATTGTGTCGACTACGCCTATATTCACTAGAGTTTAGAAGAATGAGAGGGGATCTCCTTGAAATGTATAAAATTCTGACAGGGCTAGACAGACTGGATGTAGGGAGGAAGTTTCCCCTGGCTGTAAGGGGTGGTGTGTGTGGTCAGCTTTGCCTCTGACTCCCTGAGTGGTTCGAATCGCTCCCACTCCCTTGGTTCTAGACTTTGGACTTATTTGGGGGTTGTAATGAAATTGCAGCAGACAACTGAGTTGGTCAAAAGAATTGAGATTTTATTTTTGAGACAGGAAAATATATAATACAATGAATCTGATACTCTAAAGGGGGAACACTTCAGAATATGTGAGGGAAAATGACAATAGACAAAATACCTTACCCTCCCAATCCCACTATACTAACTAGGTTGAAATCCAGAGGACCAGGAAATACTCACCAAACGACTTTCTTGACAGTTGTAGAGGTTCGCAATTTTGAGGTTCTCTCTAGTTGTGGCGGTTGGGGCCTGCCATACCTCGGACATGGTGGAAGACTGCACCTGCGTTGGGTTTTCAGTCTTCGCGAGTCCGCTGATGCGGTCGGGTGCATAGTTGGATTTATCGGGTAAGTACCCTATTTCCTTTTGTTAGATATAGTTTTTAGAGTCTTTTGTGTTAAATCTTACCCAGGGGTAAGTCAGGTTAGCTTGTAGAGTGGAAACAAACTTGCGAATTTTTGACTTCTTGTTGGTTGGTTTCTTGTTGATAATATTGTTAGTTGTTGGTTTCTTGAGGCCTTTGGTTGCCACAATTCCTTTCTCCTTTCATTTCGTTCTTCTTTCCTCAAGTCTCCGATTCTTCGACTGTGTACGGTGATGATGATGATGAGTAGCACTCTTTCTGAACCGTACTTTCTAACTGCTCTCCTGTACTGAACTTGAACCTTTCTGAGCCGAACTGACGTGCTGTACTCTGCGACTGTGTGTTGAACCGAAGAAGCAGGCCTCAATTATACTGGTTTGAGGCCTGGCTTATCTGACCGCCAAATCCCCTCCGGTCCATTGTAATTTTGGTGAGCTCATTAATTTTAGTAGGTTTAAATTCTCATTGATTTTCGGGGCTGGTCCCATCTATTTTTAATTGACTTTTAACTAGTTTCAGGATTACTTCGAAATCAGTTTAAGTGTGCAAAGTGGTTTTGGATGTCTCTCTGAGAGTGGTTAAACTGTTGTTCGATTGTCTTCTCCTGCTGGGGCCAGGGTCTTTTTTGTTGACTAGTGGCATGTATTGTATTATTCATGTTCTTGATGGCCCTGTAGGTTTCAGCGGGAACAGTCCTTCCGTGGGCTTATTGCCTTTATGTAGAATGGCTGGGATGGCCCAGAACATTCTCAGACAATCTGGCCTTTTCCAATAATCAAAATGTCTGTCCCACAGTGGCCCAACCCAGTCCCTTTGTTACAGCTTTTCCACAGGCCTGGACATTGTTGTGTATGTACCTTTAAGGGAATAACTGGTCTCAGACTGCAGTACCGGCAGTGACCACCCCTGTATAAAAGGCCCTGGCAGGCTTCTGTAGTTTCAGTCTCCAGGTTGTCTCCATTCAGTAAAGACTTGTTATAATCAACTCCTGCAGTCCGTGTCTCAATTATACACGGACATAATACTGGCGACGAGTAAGAAACTAACTTACCTGCAACTCGGCAGCACCTCAGACGACGTTATTGAAGGTCGAAGCCAGAAGAAGAAAAATAAATAAATAAATAAATAATCCAAAGAAACTCGAGAAACGGGCGTCGACCGTGGGCAGCCGCCCTCCAAATCATCGAATTGAAAAGTGCAGGAGAGACTGTCGAGAGCCAGGCTTTGTTCTCCAGTTTGTGGTTTCCCAGCTAATCGGGCTGGTGGCAGGTAGTGCACTGATCCTTCCTGGGCTGCGGCGGGCTTGAGCTCGATCGGGTGGCTCTGCAACGGGGCCGGGAAGCAAAGAGAGAGAGAGAGGGTGGAGCACACAAGGCGCGGCCGGTACTTCGAAGCCGGGCAGTGTTCGGACCTAAGAAGAGGGAGGGAAGTGTCCCAGAGGGCCCGCTCCACGACGGGAACGGTTCTTCAATTAACGGAGCAAATATTGAAGCACGATAGAAAAATAAAAATACCGCGGAGAGCGGCGTTGGCAGCAGTGATCGGGGAGGCGTGAAGACCATAGGGCGTCGCCATTACAGGATAGTAAAATAAATATAATCGCCAGCAACAGCGTTGGCAGCAGCGGCAGCGGTGGGAAAGCGCGGGAGGCGCCATCTTAACTCGGCGGGGAAGAAGGAAAAGCGCGGGAGGCGCCATTTTGATCAATCGGGGACGAAGGCAAAGCGTGGGAGGCGCCATCTTAGATTTTCAAGATGCCAAAGACTGGCGATATCACTGCCTTTGATAATGCAATAGAAGACTGGACCACGTATGTGGAAAGCGTCGAGGTATATTGCAAGGCAAACAAAATAGCCCATGAGAAAAAGGCATCGGTATTGCTAAATTTAATGGGCGCAAGAACGTACGGCCTATTGCGGGACCTGATTACTCCAGCCAAACCGAAGGCGAAGAGTTTTAACGAAATTGTTGCTATCCTACAGGAACACCTAAATCCTACACCGCTGCTGATAGCAGAAAGATTTAAATTCCACAGGAGAAATCAGCATAAAAATGAGAGCAATGCTGATTACCTTACGGAACTACGCAAGCTATCAAAGCACTGCCAGTTCGGAGCAGGACTGGCAGATACCTTACGGGACAAATTTGTCTGTGAACTCCTGAGTGAAGGATCCCAGAAGAGGTTACTCTCAGAGAAAGAGCTGACGCTAGATAAGGCTTTCAGCGTGGCAGTATCGTATGAAGCAGCAGCAAGGGGAGCTGCGGAAATACAACAAAAGCCACAGGAATACGGCACCCACGAAATGACACGGGGATTTGCAAAATGTTATCGCTGCGGCAGAACAAACCATGACCAGAAGGACTGCTGGTCCAAGGACAAAATATGCAGATAATGCGGAAAGATGGGACACATTGCACGAGTTTGCAGGTCTGGGAAGAAGACCAATGACAACAAAAAAGCTACTAAGGAACCGTACAGGAAAGTACAAAAGATGACGGACAGTAGTTCCGAAGACCAGATGAGTGATAGTGAATCCGGGAACAAGAGACCAAGCTGTCTCAAACTTCACAACGTAATCGCAAAAGAGGATCACCGAACCATTTGGGTCACCCTCACGATAGCAGGGTCCCAAGTCAAAATGGAATTGGATATAGGATCAGCAATAACCGTCATGAATCGACGAGACTACGAGCGGCTATTCTCACACATACCCTTGAGAGAGACATCCATTGTCTTGAGGACGTATACGGGGCAAAAAGTATAACACAGAGGAAAAATAAGGGTGCCTGTCAAATACAACGGCAATAAAATACGGAAATTGTATCTCTACATTCTGCAAGATGGTGGACCACCGCTATTGGGACGTGAATGGATCAGAAAGATAAGTTTAGACTGGCACTGCATTCAGGCACTGACGGTGGCTGGTAAAAAGGATGACGACATCACTCCTGGTCGCTTGTCAACAACCTTAGCTGACGCCAAAGAAGTATTTCAACAAGAACTGGGCACTCTTAAAGGCATAACCGCCTCAATAAAAATAGAGGAGAATGCAATTCCCAAGTTTTTCAAAGCAAGACCGGTACCATATGCAATTCGCCCAGCCATCGAGGCAGAGCTGGAGAATCTGGAGAAGGCAGGCGTGTTACCTAAGGTAGACTGGAGCGAGTGGGCGACTCCCATCATTCCTGTCATGAAGAAAACGTTAAACAATAAGTCTGAGGAGCCAAGGAAGGTTCGCATCTGTGGGGACTTCAAGGTGACGGTGAACCCAGTCCTTCACACAGTACAATATCCTCTTCCAAGGATAGAAGATATCTTCGCCTCACTATCTGGAGGGAAGCGTTTTACAAAAATAGACCTAGCACAAGCATATTTGCAGATGGAGGTTGAAGAATCCTCTAGGAAGTATCTCACGATAAACACTCACAAAGGTCTTTACCAGTATAATCGACTGGTATTCGGAGTAGCATCAGCTCCGGCGATATGGCAAAGAGCGATGGAACAATCCTGCAAGGGATTCCGGGGACTCAGTGTTACTGGGACGACATCTTAGTGACAGGTGAAGATGACAGTGAACACCTTGCCAACCTAGAGCAGGTGCTCGCTAGACTACGTGAACATGGGCTATGAGCCAATCGCCCCAAGTGCGAGTTTTTTAAGAAACAGATATCGTATTGTGGCCACGTGATTGATGAAGAGGGGTTGCATAAGTCCCCTGACAAAATTGAAGCGGTAGTTAAGGCTCCAGCGCCTGAAAATGTGTCGCAACTGAGGCCTTTCCTCGGATTGGTGAATTACTACCATAAGTTTTTGCCGAATTTGTCCACAATTCTGCATCCACTGAACGCCCTACTACGAACGGGAGTAGCATGGAAATGGAGCGATGAATGTAAGCGGGCCTTTCAGAAGAGTAAGGACCTAATCACTTCAAGAGAATTATTGGCTCACTACAACCCATCACTACCGATAAGACTGGCGTGTGATGCGTCTCCCTACGGCATTGGGGCGGTACTGTCACATAAATTCCTTGATGGTTCAGAGAGGCCGATAGCATTTGCGTCACGCTCGTTAACTTCAGCCGAGCGTAACTACGCCCAGATTGACAGAGAGACCCTCAGCCTGGTGTGGGGTGTGAAGAAGTTCAATCATTACCTGCACGGTCAGAAATTTACTCTACTAACTGATCATCAACCTCTCGTCTCCATTTTCAACCCTCAGAAGGGCGTACCGATAATGACGGCACAACGGCTACAGAGGTGGTCCCTGTTCCTAGGGGCACACCAATATGACATCGAGTACAAAGGAACTAAACAGCATGGGAATGCTGATGGATTGTCACGCCTACCGTTGCCGACGGTGGAAGAGGAACTGGCAGTGGATCCAGTGGAGTTATTCCACTCGACTATAGTCGAATGTCTCCCTGTGACGAATGCAAACATAGAAAAGGAAACACGAAATGACCCGACACTCTCCTGGGTCTATGATTTAGCGGTGAAGGGATGGCCAGCACATTGCGAACCACTGCTGCCAGCATTCTCGCCGAGAAGAGAACAGCTGTCAGTGTGCAGAGGAACCTTGATGTGTAGATCCAGAGTAGTAATTCCACCCAAATTGAAGGATAGAGTGCTCAATGAGCTTCATGAGGGTCATCTGGGAGGGGTAAAAATGAAGAACTTAGCCAGAGCGTTTGTGTGGTGGCCGGGAATCGATAGAGAAATCGAAGAGATGACCAAGAGCTGTACTGGATGCCAGAAGGTCCAAAACGCCCCACCACAAGCCCCTCTACATACATGGGAGTGGCCCTCATCTCCATGGCAAAGGGTGCACATTGATTTTGCTGGTCCCTTTATGGACTCGATGTTTTTAATTGCGGTGGATGCACATTCAAAGTGGCCAGAGGTAATAAAAATGTCCTCAACCACCACAGAAAAAACTATCACAGTCTTACGAACCATATTCGCCAGGAATGGGCTGCCTGAACAGATTTGCTCTGACAATGGACCACAGTTTGTGTCTGAAGAGTTCCGGAGGTTCTTAAAGTACAATGGTGTTAAGCATTACACATCCGCCCCATATCATCCAGCCACTAATGGATTGGCCGAGAGGTTTGTTCAAACATTCAAGAAGGCTATCAAGGCAATGTGTAATGAAGATATACCCCTACAACACAAGGTGTTTGCCTACCGGAATGCGACACATGCGGTTACCAACCAAACTCCAGCCATGATGTTCTTCAATTGAAGACTAAGATGCCGCTTGGATTTGGTTAAGCCAAACGTCAGAAGAGATGTGGAGAACAGGCAGTTTCAGAATATGAATAAAAGGCCGACCAGGAGTTTTAAGATAGTTCAACCAGTTTTGGCCCGGGACTACCGCACAGAGAAATGGCAGCCAGGAACGATCTGTACACGGCAAGGACCTCTAATGTATACTGTGGACGTTGGAGAGAGCATTGTAAGACGCCATGCTGACCAGATTCTAAAGTCACTGGAAAACGTCAACTCCACACCACGATCTGATACACCTGGCGATGAAACCGAAGTACCAATTGCATCTACCGCAGTATCGGTGATATTGGAAGCAGACGAACCAAGCAACAACATTGATCCCGACTCAACCTTGCCAGAACAACCTGATATCCCAAAGAGGCATTATCCAGACAGAATCAGGAAGCCTCCTCAAAGACTGAACTTATAATTGCTTAACTTCAACCAATGTATCAAGCCACCGTAATTGTAATTGTAATTAGTTATTATTTAGTTGTTAAATGAATGTTATGTACTGTTTATCTAAAAGGGGAGGAATTGCTGTGTATGTACCTTTAAGGGAATAACTGGTCTCAGACTGCAGTACCGGCAGTGACCACCCCTGTATAAAAGGCCCTAGCAGGCTTCTGTAGTTTCAGTTTCCAGGTTGTCTCCATTCAGTAAAGACTTGTTATAATCAACTCCTGCAGTCCGTGTCTCAATTATACACGGACATAATAGACATGCCTTTTAAAATCGCCAAAAATCCTGGGGTTTTGATTTTAAGTCCCTTTTGGCCCAATATTCTTTCAAGCAGTCAAATATCTCTTCTTTTCTTGGTTAGGGGGAGTCTGTAGAATTTTGCAAGCCTTACACACCCCCCTGTGATACTTTAAACATTATAGTATCATGCTGAGTGAGCAACATTTTCTGAACCCTGAGAGCCAACCTTTCCCTGTATTATCTAAACTAATACCCAAAACAAAAACACTCTCCTGTTCCCCTTTAGGTATAGTGTTTACAGATACATACAAGGTACTAAAAATTCAATTACATTCACATCCAAGCACGAAGGGGTTCCAACACCCCTGCACCACTTGGAAAAAATTACATACACATAGAAAAGTAACGACACACACACTCATCAAACTTTATTTTTAATAACGGTCAAGGTTTGTTTTATACCTGGTCATTGACTTTATTTTTGTCCCATGCTCCCTCATGTTGAGAGCGGAGCATCCGATCCCTTCCCTTGCACTTTGTGTACAACAAGTGGAAAACTATACCGAGCTGGCAGACCACTAAAATGTGTGAAGCCAGTCAAATCCAAGAAGGGACCTCTATATTTTCAAAAATGTCCCACCAGGTTGGAACTACAATATCCAAGATCTTGGCCCCTATCTCGACTGTCTTCTGCTCTAATGTATAGAAATGTTTCTGTGAGATGACCACTGCTTTTAATAGGGCGGTAAGATGTTCTGGTAGAGGGGGAATTTCATAACCGAAATGTGTTACGTAATTTTGCAGGTTGGTAATGTTTTCCCTGATAGTGAGGTGAACAGTTGAGGGTTCAGGGATGGGTACAATCCGTTCCTAGGCCACTTGAACTTCTGCCTCGGGTTTAAAACAGAAACTGCTGTCACTCACTGGACACCAGATGTGCTGTCCATGCCGGTAGTAGGGCGCACTTGTGATGACACAATATGCCCCCTCCCCTATGAATGCTACCTATGGGGAAACATGGTCTTTTGCCATTACCTCCATGGTACAGTTCACAGGTTGTGCGCCAGCAGCTTTAAACCCGCACTGTGGTCTCGAATAGGCATTCAAGTGCTGGGGACACAATATTATGTGTGCTCCCCGGCTCTGGCACCCGGAGAGGTCTGTATCTGTCATAGCGTGCTCCCACTTTATGACATAAGGTGGGACCTCTGCAAAACGGACGTGTGCACCCCCTTGAATGATCCCAACATTCTCCACCCTGTATACTGGTGCGGGTCAGGCTGTCCCACCCATGACTGGCATCCTCACTACTATCCCCATGATAGTATGATTGGAAAATCCACAATCTACTGGGACAGGGTAGGCTTCAGAGGCTAGGTGGAGCTGACACGGGCTCAGCGAATTACTAAATGGGTGGAGGGCTGTGAGGTGCTTGTTGCTAATCCAGGAGGGGACTAAACCTTGTTTTAAATCTTCCAGGTTGCTGAGGCCCTCGCCCAGCAACCATGCCCCGTATAGCATGCACACCTCATTCTGTGCAGCTTGATCCGAAGCATTCCTGTCTTCCCGTATGAGTGCATTTACTGTTTTGGCGTGTCTCTCCAGCTCAGCAAGTATTTCTTTTAAATGGACCGTCATAGCTTGGTCCTCGTGTAGCTCTGAGCCTATCACTGTATTCTCCTCTGTTAGGATTTTTCTTAACTGCTTCTTTAAACCATTTATCTGAGTTTGTAACTCTATATCCTCTAGGCTGTTTACTACTGAGGATCCTGTATTATAAGCAGTGAAAATATCATTCCAGGTCCCCCTTCTTTGTCTCTCCCCACCCATATTTTGCTCAGGATGTAAACTGTACAGTTTCGCTTTGTCCACGTTGGCAAAGTCGAATTCATAACATTTCTTAAATATTCCCTTCAGCAGGGCTTGGTACAACTGTTCTGTCTCCTCGGGACACCATTCAGGTAAGTGTACCTCGGTCAGGTTCAGGATCACTGAGGCCACTGCATAGTGTACCCCCTGGTACAGCAACTTGTTGGTTGGTACTAGGACTAACCCATTCCCTGGTCCCTTGGTGGTGGTAGGACACCTCTGCACTATAGTCCGTGATGTTGTGGTCATTGGCAGGGGCTTTCGGGGGCGGGCTACGAGTTTGGTGGTATTTACTGGGATCGGGGAGTGTGGGATCGTGCATGCATGCAGGCTGGAATCCCACTCCTTCCCCTCCCTGCCATCTTGCCATTGCCGGTGGAAAATGATGGATACGCCTGTGGGGCAGGCTTTATCTGAACCCCACATACAAACATAAACTCCCAGATCCAGCTCCCACCACTTGTCCCAGCACACACTCACTCTCCCCCAGGTCCCTGAAATCATCCGATGGGTATTGTTCCCCAATCATTCCCAATCGACTGCGGGGTTTCCTATATCCTTGCTCAGCTTTCTGAGCCACCACCACCTATCCAAAGGAATCTGTCCCTTACATGTCAAACACACACATTTCCCCTCGGTGACACTGACCCTTGTAGTAATGACCTGTACCCTGGGGCACGGGATGGAGGCCTCCCCGTAGGTGAACCCGGTCTGGCTAGAGTACTGAGTCGAGTTAGACCCCAGCCACCCTGGCCACCTTCCCTCGTGGAAGTAGATGGCGAGCTCCTCCACACCCCGTTCGCCTCTTCCTGCGGTAAATATCGGTGCTCTCTCTCCTGAGCACCCATTGATGTGGGCGTTCTCCATGTCTCCTCGGTCACCAATGCTCACCCTTACCAGGGCGAGCAGGAGCAGAACCTTTCTCATCCCAGTTTCCTTTCTGTAGGGACACACAAACAAAATAGCCATGTCCCGAGAAGGTTCTCTGGCCTGACACAGTTATCAAAATTTCCAAAACTTAAACTTATCCTAAACTAAAATTAAACTACTAAATTCCAAAACTACCAAACTGTAAAAACACACTTAAAATAAAAGCTATATACATCCGCCGCCCGTCTCCAGACGGCCAGGCTAATTCCTGTTAGGCCTCTGCCGTTTGTGGAATCTGGGCAGCTTGTACGCCTGGGCGTAAGGTGACCTGTGCCACCGGACTCAGAGACTCCTCTTTAAAAGACCTGGGAGTTTCCCTGAATCCCAGTTAATCGGGGGAGTGTGCCCTCCTGTGCTGCAGCACACTACCCCTTTCTGTGTGGCTGCCGAGTCCCTGTCCTGTCCTGAGGGTTCCCCGTATCCTGATGCCGCAGGCTGGGGACCCTTCTCTCTCTCTCTGCCCAACGCTACCTCTCCTGTGAGTCCCTCACCTTTGGAGGCGGCAGACTGGGGATCCGTGTCCTTAGACTGGTCCCTGACCTTGGTTTTTCCCTTTCTGTTGTGGGTTCTCCTGGGGCTGGACCGTTTAAAGTGATACTCGGGTGACCACGGGAGTTTCTGCAGTAGTATGCGAGGAGACCTCCTTAAGGCTCCGGCTACTGGGGGTGTACCTGAATCCCACTTAATTGGTGGGAGTGCCTCTCCAGTCACACACGTCACTGCCCCAACCTTTGCGATCTGTGAGTCTGTCACAGCTGCAGGCTGCTGCTCTCTAGCTTTAACACGGTTCGCCCTTACTGGCCATTCCCCACTCTCAGTCTTGAACAGCTTGCATTGATTCTGAGAGTCTGCCACAGCTGCAGGCTGATGATCTCTATTTTTAGTGCGGTTAACCCTTGCTGGCCGTTCCCCTTTCTCGGGT
Organism: Somniosus microcephalus; assembly: GCF_052327205.1. Lineage (NCBI taxonomy): Eukaryota > Metazoa > Chordata > Chondrichthyes > Squaliformes > Somniosidae > Somniosus > Somniosus microcephalus. Next base: position 225,440,335 of record NC_140991.1, read on the forward strand.
TTAAACAGTTTACACTGGATAATGTAACTAGCAGCCTGTTTTAAAGTCCCGTCCGCTGCCCCAAATGGGCCTTCTATGGACTCCCCATTCTCTCGCTTTACCAGGATGGCCTTAAGGACGGAATCCTGGGCTTGGACCTGCTTTAAGTCCGGGGCCAAAGCTACCCCCTGTGTTCCTCCCTTGTCCTGGATTGCGGCTACCGGACCTGCTCTACAGGGATCCCAGAACTCTCCTTCCCTGGCACCCTGCTTGGCCACCTCGTCGGGCTTTTGGTTACCCTCCCACATGGTATGGAGGGATCCTAAATCTATGGCCAAAGGTTTGGACATTTCCCCAGCCTGCTCGTTCCCTGTGAATCCCATTATGCTAAATGGGACCTTGTTAGACCTGGGTGAATTGGTCGGGTCTTCCGAATGGACCACCGTGCTGGAAGCTCCAGTGTCCACCAAATATCTCCCCTGCACCGTCTTCACCCCCATCTTAACACAGGGCCTGCCCCCCTCATCGTATTCAAGGGGACACAAGTCGACAGGTTGCATTGGTTCTAGTCATAGGTCTGGGTTGTATGGGGCAGATCGGTTTAAAGCACTAGTGGCGGTGGCTACCTTCCCTGGGCTGTAATGTCTGTGTGTAATTGAGACACGGACTGCAGAAGTTGGTTATAACAGGTGTTTACTGAATGGAGACAAAACTGGAAATACTATACAAAGTTACTACACAGGCTTATATACAGGGGTGGTCACTACTGGTACTGCAGTATACAGGGGCTGCAGAATATAGTTCCTTCTTCAAGGTACATACACTACAATTCCTCCCCTTTTAGCTAAACAGTACATAACATTCGATAATAATTAAATAACATATTTACAATTACAGTTGCTATATACACTAGCTGAAGTTAATCAATTATAAATTCAGTCTTTGAGGAGGCTTCCTGATTCTGTCCGGATAACGCCTCTTTGGGGTATCAGGTTCTTCTGGCAAAGTTGATTCGGGATCAACGTCGTTGTTTGGTTCGTCTGCTTCCAATATCACCGATTCTGAGGTAGATGCAATTGGTACTTCGGCTTCATCACCAGGTGTATAGGATCGTGGTGTGGATTTGACGTTTTCCAGTGACTCTAGAATCTGGTCAGCATGGCGTCTTACAATGCTCTCTCCAACGTCCACGGTATACATTAGAGGTCCTTGCCGTGTGCAGATCGTTCCTGGCTGCCATTTCTCTGTGCGGTAGTCCCGGGCCAAAACTGGTTGACCTATCTTGAAACTCCTGGTTGGCCTTTCATTCATATTCTGAAAATGCCTGTTCTCCACATCTCTTCTGATGTTTGGCTTAACCAAATCCAAGCGGCATCTTAGTCTTCAATTGAAGAACATCATGGCTGGAGTTTGGTTGGTAACCGCATGTGTCGCATTCCGGTTGGCAAACAAGAAGTTATCGACCTTGTGTTGTAGGGGTATGTCTTCATTACACATTGCCTTGATAGCCTTCTTGAATGTTTGAACGAACCTCTCAGCCAATCCATTGGTGGCTGGATGATATGGGGCGGATGTGTAATGCTTAACACCATTGTTTTTTAAGGACCTCCGGAACTCTTCAGACACAAACGGTGGTCCATTGTCGGAGCAAATCTGTTCAGGCAGCCCATTTCTGGTGAATATGGTTGGTAAGACTGTGATAGTTTTTTCTGTGGTGGTTGAGGATATTTTTATTACCTCTGGCCAATCTGAATGTGCATCCACCGCAATTAATAACATCGAGTCCATAAATGGACCAGCAAAATCAATGTGTACCCTTTGCCATGGAGATGAGGGTCACTCCCATGGATGTAGAGGGGCTTGTGGTGGGGCGTTTTGGACCTTCTGGCATCCTGTACAGCTCTTGGTCATCTCTTCGATTTCTCTATCGATTCCCGGCCACCACACAAACGCTCTGGCTAAGTTTTTCATTTTTACCCCTCCCAGATGACCCTCATGAAGGTCATTGAGCACTCTATCCTTCAATTTGGGCGGAATTACTACTCTGGATCCACACTTCAAGGTTCCTCGGCACACTGACAGCTTTTCTCTTCTCGGCGAGAATGCTGGCAACAGTGGTTCGCCATGTGCTGGCCATACCTTCACCGTTAAATCATAGACCCTGGAGAGTGTTGGTTCATTTCGTGTTTCCTTTTCTATGTTTGCATTCGTCACAGGTAGACATTCGACTATGGTCGAGTGGAATATCTCCACAGGATCCACTGCAGGTGCTTCTTCCACCGTTGGCAACGGTAGGCGCGACAATCCATCAGCATTCCCATGCTGTTTAGTTCCTTTGTACTCGATGTCATATTGGTGTGCCCCTAGGAAAAGGGACCACCTCTGTAGCCGTTGTGCTGTCATTATCGGGACGCCCTTCTTAGGGTTGAAAATGGAGACAAGTGGTTGATGATCAGTTAGTAGAGTAAATTTCTGTCCGTGCAGGTAGGGATTGAACTTCTTCACCCCCCACACCAGGCTGAGGGCCTCTCTGTGAATCTGGGCGTAGCTACGCTCGGCTGCAGTTAACGAGCGTGACACAAAAGCTATCGGCCTCTCTGAACCATCAAGGGATTTATGTGACAGTACCGCTCCAACGCCGTAGGGAGACGCATCACACGCCAGTCTTATCGGTAGTGATGGGTTGTAGTGAGCCAATACTTCTCTTGAAGTGATCAGGCCTTTACACTTCTGAAAAACCCGCTTACATTCATCGCTCCATTTCCATGCTACTCCAGTTTGTAGCAGGGCATTCAGTGGGTGCAGAATTGTGGACAAATTCGGCAAAAACTTACGGTAGTAATTCACCAATCCGAGGAATGACCTCAGTTGTGACACATTTTCAGGCGCTGGAGCCTTAACTACCGCTTCAATTTTGTCAGGGGACTTATGTAACCCCTCTTCATCAATCACTTGGCCACAATACGATATTTGTTTCTTAAAAAACTCGCACTTGGGGCGATTGGCTCGTAGCCCATGTTCTCTTAGTCTAGTGAGCACCTGCTCTAGGTTGGCAAGGTGTTCACTGTCATTTTCACCTGTTACTAGGATGTCGTCCAAGTAACACTGAGTCCCCGGAATCCCTTGCAGGACTTGTTCCATCGCTCTTTGCCATATCGCCGGAGCTGATGCAACTCCGAATACCAGTCGATTATACTGGTAAAGACCTTTGTGAGTGTTTATCGTGAGATATTTCCTGGAGGATTCTTCAACCTCCATCTGCAAATATGCTTGCGCTAGGTCAATTTTTGTAAAACGTTTCCCTCCAGATAGTGAGGCGAAAATATCTTCTATCCTCGGAAGAGGATACTGTACTGTGTGAAGGACTGGGTTCACAGTCACCTTGAGGTCCCCACAGATGCGAACCTTCCTTGGCTCCTCAGACTTATTGTTTAACGTTTTCTTCATGACAGGAACGGTGGGTGTCGCCCACTCGCTCCAGTCTACCTTAGTTAACAAGCCTGCATTCTCCAGATTCTCCAGCTCTGCCTCGACGGCTGGGCGAATTGCATACGGTACCGGTCTTGCTTTGAAAAACTTGGGAATGGCATTCTCTTCTAGTTTTATCGACGCGGTTACGCCTTTAAGAGTTCCCAGTTCTTGTTGAAATACCTCTTTAGCGTTAGCCAAGATTTTTGACAATCGACCAGGTGTGACGTCATCATCCTTTTTACCAGCCACAGTCAGTGCCTGAATGGAGTGCCAGTCTAGACTTATCTTTCTGATCCATTCACGTCCCAATAATGGTGGTCCACCATCTTGCAGTATGTACAGCTACAATTTCTGTATTTCCTTGCCGTTGTATTCGACAGGCACCCTTATTTCCCCTCTGGGGTATACTTTCTGCCCCATATATGTCTTCAAGACAATGGATGTGTCTTTCAAGGGTATGTGTGAGAATAGCCGCTCGTAGTCTCGTCGATTCATGACGGCCAGGGCTGATCCTGTATCCAATTCCATTTTGACTTGGGACCCTGCTATCATGAGGGTGACCCAAATGGTTCAGTGATCCTCTTTTGTGATTATGTTGTGTAGTTTGAGACAGCTTAGTCTCTTGTTCCCGGATTCACTATCGCTCTTCTGGTCTTCGGAACTACTGTCCGTCATCTTTTGTAATTTCCTGTACTTTTCCTTAGTAGTCTTTTTGTTGTCGTTAGTCTTCTTCCCGGACCTGCAAACTCATGCAATGTGTCCCATCTTTCCGCATTGCCTGCATGTTTTGTCCTTGGACCAGCAGTCCTTCTGGTCATGGGTTGTTCTGCCGCAGCGATAACATTTTGCAAATCCCCGTGTCATTTCATGGGTGCCGTATTCCTGTGGCTTTTGCTGTATTTCCGCAGCTCCCCTTGCTGCTGCTTCTTATGATACTGCCACGCTGAAAGCCTTATCTAGCATCAGCTCTTTCTCTGAGAGTAACCTCTTCTGGGTTCCTTCACTCAGGAGTCCACAGACAAATTTGTCCCGTAGGGTATCTGCCAGTCCTGCTCCGAACTGGCAGTGCTTTGATAGCTTGCATAGTTCTGTAAGGTAATCAGCATTGCTCTCATCTTTATGCTGATTTCTCTTGTGGAATTTAAATCTTTCTGCTATCAGCAGCGGTGTAGGATTTAGGTGTTCCTGTAGGATATCAACAATTTCGTTAAAAGTCTTCTCCATCGGTTTGACTGGAGTGATCAGGTTCCGCAATAGGCCGTACGTTCTTGCACCCATTAAGTTTAGTAGTACCAATGCCTTTTTTTCATCGGCTACTTCATTTGCCTTGCAATATACTTCGACTCTTGCCACATACGTGGTCCAGTCTTCTATTGCATTATCGAAGGCAGTGATATTGCCAGTCTTTGGCATCTTGGAGATCTAAGATGGCGCCTCCCGCGCTTGCCTTCTTCCTCGATTGAACAAAATGGCGCCTCCCGCGCTTTGCCTTCTTCCCCGCTGGATTAAGATGGTGCCTCCCGCGCTTTCTGTCTTTTCCGCTGCTGCTAGCGCTGTTGCTGGCGTTTTTATGCCTTGATGGCGACGCCCTATGGTCTTCGCGCACTTCCCCCCGCGCTGCTGCCAAAGCCGCTCTCCGCGGTCCCCGTGGCAAACTGCAGCTCCTCGCGGCTCTCTGTGCTTCCAATTTCTTTTATCTTAATTACTGTTCCCGTCATCAGAGCAGACCCTATGGGACACTTCCCTCCCTCTTCTCGGGTCTGTACACTGCCCTGTGTGCTCCACCCTCTCTCTCTCTCTCCTCTTCCCGACAACGTTGCTCGGCCCCGTTGAAAAGCCACCCGATCGAGCTCTAGCCCGCCGCAGCCCAGGAAGGATCAGTGTACTACCTGCCACCAGCCCGATTCGCTGGAACACCATAGGCTGGATAACCAAGCCCAGCTCTCGACAGCCTCTCCTGCAAATCTTCGAATTCGATGAATCAGAGGGCGGTTGCCCACGGTCGACGCCCGTTTCTTCTGTTTGTTTGTTTTTTTTTCTTTTTGGATTTCTTCCTTCTGGCCTCGACCTCTAACAACTTCGCTTCAGGATGGATCCCCGTGAGGTGGTGCAGAACTGTAGGTAAGTTCGGATCTGTTCGTCGCCAATGTAACGTCCGTGTGTAATTGAGACATGGACTGCAGAAGTTGGTTATAACAGGTGTTTACTGAATGGAGACAAAACTGGAACTACTATACAAAGTTACTATACAGGCTTATATACAGTGGTGGTCACTACTGGTACTGCAGTATACAGGGGCTGCAGAATATAGTTCCTTCTTCAAGGTACATACACTACATGGGCCAGCCAACAAAACTCGAAGTGCAGCTACTAATGAATCAACTGTGGGGGGAGAGGTCGGTGTTTCTGTCTTTGGGGCAGGAGCTGGGGAGTTTTTCCCCATTATCCTTCCAAGGATTTCTACAGTCCCTTCTCCAATGCCCACTTTTCCCGCACCCGAAGCAGTTTCGCCTCGTATCGGAAGGGATACCCCCTTCCTGGTGCCATTCCTTCTTACTCCGGCTGGGTTTTAGCTCGTGAACTTTTCCTTTAGTGTGTGGTTCTTCCACCCCCCCTACCATTACGGTAAGCCAGGGTCAGTTGTCTGACCACTGTCTCCTCGGTGACTTGGGGGCCCTTTGGGTCGAACCACAGCTCGGCCTTGGCCCTGATCCATGGCAAGCTGTTTGCCACCAGACTTTGGAGCCAGTGAGCCAGCTCATCCTGGTTCAAATTATTCTGGTCAAACTCCCCATTACAGGTGCTCCTGTACACAGGCCACAGCCTGTCTGCGAAAGCCTGTGGAGTCTCCCCTGCTAACTGGGTAGTCTTCTCCACCCGGGAGAAAGGACTACCATCATTCATCCCCATCGCCTCCAGAACTTGATCCCGGATGGCAGCGTACCCTCCCTGTCCCTTCTTACACTCAGCAGTGAGGGGCTGGTACAGCTTGCCATCGAGGGTGAACAGAAGCATCTTGGCCATTTCTGAGTCATCGCACTCATTAATGCCTGCTGCTTGTTCCAATTCCATTAAGTGGACTGAGGGGTCTCCCTTTTGGGTGAGTTTGTTCAGGTGACTTACCATAGCCCTAAGCTGTTGGGTCCCGTGGGGAATAATGAATTGGCTTTCAAGGGGCCCCAGGCCCCCACCACCCCCGGGTGGGCCAAACTTTTGCTGTTGAGTCGGGCACATCGGCCCCGGCTCCAACCTTTCCTGCATTTGTTTGCCCACTTCTGCCTGCTGCCAAATTGAGTCAAAACCCAGCGCCACAGGTGGTGGTGGTGTGCACTCCTCCCTGTCCTCCCTACAGATTGCTTGTCCCTCCTGCTGCCCAACTGGGTTGTTCCCCAGCGCCACAGGTGATGTCGGAACAGTTTCTACTTCTGCTTCCAGGTCTACCTGGGCCGCACCCGGGCTCACATGCCTTTTGCCCTGGACAGAGCAAGTTTTAAACTGTCTATCTGCTTTTGACAGGGGCCGTGATCTCCCGCTTCAAAGTCCCTAGTGCTTGCTACCTTATAAGCTGCCTTCACATCTCTGAACTTTTCCTCCTGTTCTTTTAACTGTCTGGTTAGGCGAGCGTTCTCCTCTTTCAGTACTAGCTCATTGCTCCTTGCCTCGGTGACTTGACACCAAAAATACTCATGCCTGTTCCTGTGTTTCTCCACTAGCTGTAACTTCTCCTGACTTTGGGCCTGTAATTCCTGCAATAATCCTTCCCCTACTATAGCTCTTGCTTGAGACAGTTTGGCTGCCTCCTGCAGCTCTTCTGTCAATGCTTTAATGTGCTGATCTAAAAGCTGGATCTGTCGCAGGGCACAGACCAACCAGATGGCCATTTCTAGCGACTTCTTATGATCCTTACTCTCAGTCCATTTGGCTGCAGCGCCATGGGATGCCCAGCGCGCAACAGACTGGTCACCCATTTCTTTGTGATATTCACCTTCTCAAAAACGTAAGAGGAAATCCTCTCTTCCATCTTCGTTCTTTCGTCAAACACAGGGGCCTAGAAATTCAGTGGCCTGCGCCACCAGTTTGCGCCCAAAGAGGGCACTCAGTGGCTTTTGCGCCACTGGCCACACCTCCCGCGATATTTAGCGGGGCGCTAATGGCGACGTTAGCCTGTAGCGCTGCGCCGCCACCGATGACGTCATCAGTGTGCGCAGCACCCTGCTATCGCCCCGATGGCCATATTTGGTCGCGCCCGCCTCCTCAGCGCCGGCCGCAAATAGCGACCGGTACACAGGGGCCTACCTGTGGTGGTAGTGGCGCTAGTTAAGGTGGAGGTGCGGCCGGCCGCTTTTTCGGCACCCGCCTGCCCGCACCTCCGTCCCCGGCCTCCTACACCACCCCCCCCGCGGCATTGCCGAATGTTTCCCAAGAGCCCAGCACTTCTCCTTGGTGCCGGGCTCATTTGCCGGCACTCGCGAGCGGGGATCGCGCTGTTGCAGGCACCTCCCCCTTAACAGTGGGAGGAAGGCCTGCAGTACCGCAGCGTGCCGTGCCGCAGCGTGTGGCGCTGCGGCCCTTAGCGCGCCGATATTCAGTTTCAGCGCCCCAAGTGGGGCGTGGGAAGCCTCGTTTAGCGGCCCGCTTCCATTTGGGGCGCAGAAACTGAATATCCAGATGGCGCAAGTGGCCCCGCACACAGCGGTAATTCCGGCGCCCAGGCGAGCTTGGCGCCCCAAACTGAATTTTTAGCCCAGGGTCTATTGCATTACATCCCTTTTGCCAAAGCCTTGCCACGGTCGCCATTTTCTGTAAGAGGTGGTGTGTGTGGTCAGCTTTGCCTCTGACTTGCTGAGCATTTTGAATCGCTCCCACTCGCTTGGTTATAGACTTTGGACTTATTTGGGTTTGTAATGAAATTGCAACAGACAACTGAGTTGGTCAAAAGAATTGAGATTTTATTTTTGAGACAGGAAAATATACAATACAATGAATCTTATACTCTAAAGGGGGAACACTTCGGAATATGCGCGGGCGAATGACAATAGACAAAATACCTTACCCCTTCCTATCCCACTATACTAACTAGGTTGAATTCCAGAGGACCACCAGGAAATGCTCACCAAATGACTTTCTTGACAGTTGTAGAGGTTCATGATTTCGGTGTTCTCTCCAGCTGTGGTGGTTGGGGACTGCCGTACCCCGGATGTGGTGGAAGACTGCACCTGCATTGGGTTTTCAGTCTTCGCGAGTCCGCTGATGCGGTTGGGTGCGTAGTTGGATTTATCAGGTAAGTACCCAATTTCCTTTGGTTAGGTATAGTTTTTAGAGTCTTTTGTGTTAAATTTTACCCAGGGATAACTCAGGCTAGCTTGTAGAGTGGAAACAAACTTGCGAATTTTTGACTTCTTGTTGGTTGGCTTCCTGTTGGTCGCGGTGGCCCAATATTAACTACTTGGTGGCAAAATTGTTAATTATTGGTTTCTTGAGGCCTTTGGTTGCCACAATTCCTTTCTCCTTTCGTTTTGTTCTTCTTTCCTCAAGTCTCCGATTCTCCGACTGTGTACGGTGATGATGATGATGAGTAGTACTCTTTCTGAACTGTACTTTCTAACTGCTCTCCTGTACTGAACTTGAATCTTTCTGAGCTGAACTGACGTTCTGTACTCTGTGACTGTGTGTTGAACCGAACAAGCAGGCCTCAATTATACTGGTTTGAGGCCTGGCTTATCTGACCGCCAAATTCCCTCTGGTCCATTGTTAATATTGGTGGGCTCGCTATTTTTAATAGGTTTAAATTCTCATCGAGTTTCGGGGCTGGTCCCATCTATTTTTAATTGACTTTTAACTAGTTTTGGGATTGCTTCGAAATCAGTTTAAGTGTGCAAAGTGGCTTTGGATGTCTCTCTGAGTGGGTTTAAACTGTTGTTCGATTGTCTTCTCCTACTGGGGCCAGGGTCACTTTTGTTGACTCGTGGCATGTATTGTATTATTCATGTTCTTGATGGCCCTGTAGGTTTCGGCGGGAACAGTCCTTCCGTGGGCCTATTGTCTTTATGTAGAATGGCTGGGATGGCCCTGAACATTCTCAGACAATCTGGCCTTTTCCAATACTCAAACTGTCTACACAGTGGCCCAACCCAGTCCCTTTGTTGCAGCTTTTTCACAGGCCTGGACATGCCTGTTAAAATAGCCCAAAATCCTGGGGTTTTGATTTTAAGTCCCTTTTGGCCCAATATTCTTTCAAACAGTCCAATATCTCTTCTTTTCTTGGTTAGGGGGAGTCTGTAGAATTTTGCGAGCCTTACAGGCTGGGGGGTCTATAATGTGGGGTCACAGTCTCAGGATACAGGGTCGTACATTTAGGACTGTGATGAGGAGAAATTTCTTCACTCAGAGGGTGGTGAACCTGTGGAATTCTCTACCACAGAAGGCTGTGGAGGCCAAGTCACTGAATATATTTAAGAAGGAGATAGATAACTTTCTAGACACAATAGGCATCAAGCGGTATGGGGAGAAAGCGGGAATATGGTATTGAGATAGAGAATCAGCCATGATCATATTGAATGGCAGAGCAGGCTCGAAGGGCTGAATGATCTACTCCTGCTCCTATTTTTCTGGTTCTATATTTTTAATGACTTTGGCTTTGTGTAAGAATCCTGAGAAATCTCCATTTCAGATTCCCACTAGCTAACATGGACAAAATGAAATAAGCATTATCAGTTGTAGGTTTTAGTTTGTATTATGTAACTGTTAGTCAATGCATGCCGATTCTTGAATAATCATGCTTTTAAACTAGTGTAATATGCTCTGGGTAGACCCAGTTAGATTTTAAAATGGAAGAAAGAGGCTCTGGGCCTGCTTGACCAAATATTGAAAATGCAGACTTCAACAAACCTTGTTAGCAAAGTGACAGTCAGTCTGTGAGAAAAGCTGAGAGAATGAATGGAATTCCACAGACTGAGATAAGAGGCAGTGACTGTATGATTGTTATGAATTGCATGTTGGTTATTTTTTTTGAATGCTTGTTTTAATATCTTATAACCATTGATATCTTATAATCATCAGTAAAAGATGTATAATCGTGGGTAAGTATTAAACGTACAAGTTTGTAATCATCAACTGTATGCAATGATAACCTGAATTATGTATAACATGTAACCCTTTTTTTTTATAATTAGAAGCCTGTGAGTAATCTGCAACCAGGCAACCTGAGGTGAGAAAGAGCATTGCTATAGTCGAATAGTGAGGCTCTGGGTGAAAGTTGGATACTAGCCAACAGTAAGGATGATACATAGAGTACAGCTAGCCTGGGAACCAAGGTTAGTTGCAGTTACCATTGTGCTGGAATGTTATAACATCCGCAGTGAATTATAAAAACAAAGGCCAACAGCAGGGGCTGTATCTCAACCAATGGAGACATATTCCTTTTGTATTGCCATAACTACCCCAGATATGAGTCTTGATGGTCAACAACAGATGATGTATGAGGGTCATAAGACTAGAACCTGCATACACCAGGGTGCTGTGAACATACAATCTTTATGATTGGATTTTGGGTTTGGGTGTCAGCCAGTGATAGGTTCAGGAGGACTCCATGGCCTAGAAATTCAGTTGGTAGCACCAGCCGCTAGCGCCTTAAGAGGGCGATAAGTGGGGCGCGAAGCGGCTAGCGCCCGGGCGTGGCGCGATCTGCGCCTCTCGGGAACTTGAGTGGACATTTAGCGGCGGCGCAAAACCGCAACGCCCGCTCAGCTGCGCGCGCAGATCCTGACGTCATTTCATGGTGCAACGCCCTTGGTGCGCCCCGAACCGGAACTTCAGTGGCGCCCCCCTTCTTTCTGCCTGGCACTCCCAGCGACTGGTTGAGTGGAACGGTTCCCAGTCACTATGGGGCTGGGGGGGCGTTATTTAAAGGGGGCTCTTCCTGCCTTTTTTGTGGTAGCCATTTTGGACCACTCCTTCTGTGTGAGAGAGACAGAGATTTGCAGAGAGACAAAGGGAGAGAGCTTTCTGCTTTGACTCAGTGCTCGCACAGGTACTTCTGGCTTCAGCCCAGAGCTTTGCAGTTGGATTGATTTTTCAGTGCCATAGCCTTGAGTGGCCACATATAATGGGGGCTGCAATGGGTGGAAACGTTGGGTTTCTCCATTGCATTGAGAGGGCTCAGAGACACCGAGAGAGAGTGCCAATCATGGCCAGATGGAGGAGGGCCAACAGGCGTCAGCACAGGAGGCCTTACCCTCCCAGGGTATACCGCCAGCAGTTCTCATACCTCAACATGTCTGAGGAGCAGTGCATTCGGAGGCTTCGATTCAGAAGGGAGGTGGTCACTGAGATCTGCCACCTGCTTCAGAGAGATCTGCAGCCTCAGCTGAGGAGCAGGACATCTCTGTCGGTGGCAGTGAAGGGTACAGTGGCTCTGAACTTCTATGCCACCGGCTCCTTCCAATCCGCTACTGGGGACATTGCCAATGTCTCCCAGTTCGCGGTGCATTGCTGCATCCGCCAAGTCACGAATGCACTCTTCAAAAGGAGACGTCAGTACATTTCCTTCCCCATGACCCTGGACAAGCAGCAGGAGCGTGCAATGGGATTTGCAAGAATAGCGGGCTTCCCCATGGTCTAGGGCGCCATTGACTGCACGCATGTGGCTTTGCGGGCACCTCTAGAGAATGCCGAGGATTACCGCAACCGGAAGGGGTTCCATTCGTTGAACGTGCAGTTGGTGTGTGACCACAGGCAGCTGATACTAGCTGTCAATGCCCGCTTTCCAGGCAGCAACCACGACGCCTTCATCCTGTGCCAGACTTCTTTGGCAGACCTTTTCGAAGCCGCGGCTCACCCAGGAGGCTAGCATCTCGGGGACACGGGCTAACCTTTGTGCACCTGGCTGATGACTCTGCTCCGTGCGCCCATCACCCCTGCTGAAGAGCGATACAATGACAGCCATCAAGTGACCAGGAACATCATTGAGCACACAATCAGCGTGCTAAAGCAACGGTTCCGCTGTCTGGACCATTCCGGGGGAGCCCTTCAGTACTCGCCTGAGCGAGTCTCCCATTTTGTTGTAGTGTGCTGCATGCTGCACAACCTGGCTATCCTCAGGACTCAGCCACTGCCAGCAGACATTGGAGGATCACCAGAGGAGGAGGAGGAGGAGGAGGAGGAGGAGCACCAAGATGGGAGGGAGGCACAAAGTGCAAGGGCCGTCCGTCAGCGGCTTATTGCAAGTCGGTTCTAGGCCCCCTCTCAGGGAATGGCTTGTGCCATTGAAAGAACATGAATGGACCCACTCCGCAAACCCTGAGCCAGTCAAGGCAACAAATAGTTCAAAGTGCAAACATGCACAATCTGAATAAAGACAATTATTTATTTAACAAACTCTGTGCCCTTCCCGCATGACAAACAAATACAGAGACACCCCCCAAAAAACAGTCAGACACATAACTGGCTCTCACAACCTGGAAACAATGAACAAAAGAGTTAAATAAAAATGACCATGATCCTCAGCCTTCACAAAAAAAAACACAGCATTTTGCCACACCTTCTACTTTTTGGCCTGCTAGGGTGATCTGCCTCGTTTCCGAGATTGGCCCCTTCCCACCCTACAGCTCCTCCGCAATGGGACCCCACTGGCTGCAGCAAGGCTGGGGGAATAATGCTGAGGGTCAGATAGTGAGTTGGCAGATACCCTTGGGGGACGGCCTGGACCAGCTCTGGGCCTGGAGGGCCGGCTGCTGACTGCTCCAACTCTGCTTGGACAGCAGCAGTCTGTCCTACGGGTGGCGGCAGCTGCAGTGGAGGAGTGACAGTGTTGGCAGCAGGCGCTGCCAAACTGACAGAGCACAGGCACTCCCTGGTCGGACGAAACACTGGCACTCGCACGGGGCAGCACTGAACCATGTGCAGCAATCTGCTGAAGCACAGACTTCTGGCCTGCTGCGGCGCGGCGAGGGTCCCGGCGAATCCTGCCCGATCCAGCGAGGGTGGCAGCAGTTAGTGCTCGTGTGGCCCTGATCTGTGTCTGCATCAGACCAGCCAGTGACTGCATGGCATGACTAAGCACTTGGCTGGAAGCCACCTGTGCTGCCCCAAATTCCTGTACACTCCTTGCCAGTGATTCTATGGAGTCAGGCATCCTTGCCACTGCAGCCATGAGCTCAGTGTGCCTGCGCTCCGCCTGGGCACCCATTTCAGCAAGGAGCCGCACCTCCTCTGCGCTCACTGTAGCAGGACTGGAGGCCACACTCTCCCTCCGGGGAGAAGGCCGCCGAGCTTCCCTACCACCCCCCGCATTGCTGTAGCCCGTTGGGCCCCGGTGCTTCCCCCTCCTCAGACGCTTCCCCCCTGCTCCCCTCCAGGGAAGACGTGTCCCCATTAGTGGTTAGCACTGTTGCCTCACAGCGCCAGGGACCCGGGTTCAAATCCGGCCTCGGGTGACTGTCTGTGTGGAGTTTGCACATTCTCCCCGTGTTTGCGTGGGTTTTCTCCGGGTGCTCCGGTTTCCTCCCACCATCCAAAGATGTGCGGGTTAGGTTGATTGGCTATGATAAATTGACCCTTAGTGTTAGGGGGATTAAATACGTGGGGTTACGGGGATAGGGTGGGATATGTGTAGGGGTTACGGGTGATTGGGTGGGATATGTGTCGGTGCAGGCTCGATGGGCCAAAATGGCCTCTATCTGCACTGTGGGGTTTCTGTGATTTCTGTGATTTCTGTGATTATGGCCATGGGCTGCCTCGACTGAGGGTGGCACTGATGTTTCAGCTTCCTCTTCCTCCTCCTCGCCTTCTGATTCACTAACAGTGGCAGCTTGAGGGCCCGCCTCCTCACCTGGTGAATCAGCATCTGAAAGCAGGGAGGTACAAGAGTTGCATTAGCGTGAGGACAGGGCAGCAGTGAGGGAGGCATGAGTGCTGCAATGCACTGCATTGGTTCGATAGTGGCAAGGGATGCTGGTGTGAGGCACAAGTGGAAAGAGAGAGGTCCAAAAGGTGATCACCTTACCATTGCTGTCCAGGATGGGGTCGGCATCTCCAGTGGCGACACGGCCAATCAGTCGGCCTGCCATAATCCGTTCCACTCGCAGCTCCAGATCGCTGAGGTCTTTAAGTTCAGGGTGGCCTCCCCCGGTCCGTTGCTGCTGCCTCCTATTGTGGGCCAGTTTGCCCTGCAAGAGAAAGGACGGGCTCTGAGTACAGTGTGATCTTGGCTGCACTGCCTCCCATGGTAGAATAGCCCTTACAGTGTGTAAAGTGGTGATTGTGCATGTGACTTTCATGAGAGGCCCATAGGTCTTGGATGAGGGCATTGGGGTTTTCAGGACCCTTTGGCCATAAAGTGAGGTGCACATGCAGGGATGAAGAGGATACTGGAAAGGGTACTCACCCTGACAACCCGAGTGAGGTTGTTGAACTTCTTCCTGCACTGCGTTGGGGTCCTATGTACCATGCTGCTGGAGGTCACTCTGTGTGCCACCTCCCTCCCATCTTTTCGATATTCGTTGTGCAGCTGCCTCCTGCCACTGTCCGGAAAGAGGGTAGGTCGCCTGCGCTCCACTGCGCCAACCAGACCCTTCAGGGCCCCCTCACTGAAGCGCTGCGCTCGCTCCCTGGCCCTCTCCATGGTCGTAGGTGTAACGATGTCGCAGCAGGTCGGTCCAGGCCTAGAATCAGGGCTCCAATGTGCAGGGCATGGCTGCACGCCAAATCGGCCCTCTCCCTTTAAGAGGTGACCGGCGCCAGCGTGTCTGCCTGCAATCGCTAACTGGCCGCACCTGCGCTGCACCCGCCCTCGGTGGTAGCACCTCGCCTCTCCAGCTTAGCGCCTTAGGATAGTCATGCAGCGCCTGCTTTAGTGCAGCAAGAACCTCTTGGGGCGAAGCAACTCAATTTCGCTGAAGGTGGCACTAAGTTGCGCCGGGCGCTAAATTTAGCGCACGCTTGACTGAAGCGCCCCAAACGTGGCGATACTGAATTTCTAGGCCCATAGGTTTTGAATGAGAATAAGGGTATAAGAAGGGGGTGTTAACAACCACAAATTGTAGAAGATTTCAGGAGTAGAAGATTTCAGGATGAAGGAGACAAGGAGAGATGAGTGACAAGAGACACAGGGTGCAGCTTACTCAAGGTTGCGGCTTCTACCCAGAGTATAAGTGGTAATATAAGTCTCAATTATACTCTGTAAACTGCTGCTCGAATACTGTCATGTATTAAATCTTGCTTGTGCTGAATAAAGTTAAATCACTGTCCCCAATACGGGTCAACCTCGAATCATTTGGAGCCAAGGGTCATAATGATGTAATGCTAACATGTGAAAAACTATTTTGGGCTGGATTTTACCAGCCCTGAGGAGGTGGTTTTGGAGGCAGGATTGGTGGGAAAATGGGAAAAATTGAGAGCGGGTCCCAACCCCGCCTCCGAACCATCTTCCCGGGAGGTGGGTCCCCGACTCGCGCAGGGACTCCTCAAGGCAGGAAGGGGATTAGAGCCAATTAACTGCCTGTTAACAGGTAGTTAACAGGCAGTTAACAGGCTTTTCCCCATTTTACGCCTGCTGATGCGAGGTTCCCGACGTCAGGAAACCCCACCAGGGTCAGCGAGGCAAGCAGTGGATCTGCGAGGGGGAGAGGGGTCGAATGTCCGCTGTAGAGGTGAGTGATGGGTGCATGTGTGGACAAGTAATATGAGAGGTGAGTGTAAAGTGTTGGAAAAAGTTTCCTTACCTTTTCTTCTTCCTGCAGGCTTCAACCTTTGAGAATCCAGAGGTACCTCAACTCAATGCCAGAGATGACAGAATGGCTGCTGCATTCTCAGATGCAGCAACCATCTGCTTCCCGCTGAGGAGAGAGTACTTGGTGAGCTTTCTGTGCAAGGGCTCACCTTAAAACAGAGATTGTCAGTGTTTGACAGCTTCTCAGTGGCCCTGAAAAGAAAACACTGAGTTAGGGGGAGGAAAATTGGGCCAAGCTGACATTTCCATTGTAATTTAGTAGGAACGAGTGAGAGGTTCACTGTGATACAGTCAGGAGCTAGAAAAGGAAAGCTGAGAACCGGGAATTGGAAACCTTGGAAATAATGGAACTAACGCAAGGAGATAGACAAGCTGAGAGGTATGAGAGACAGAACCGAGGGGCAGAAAAAGGAACGGTCACATAGCAGTGAGAGACCAGGTAGTATAAAAGGACAGCTGGGAAACTGTAGAAACAAATTGTAGATAGAATTCACAGGAATAGAAATAAATAATAGAGAAGAAACAAGCAAGAAGATTATGCAGTAGGGATGGGAGATGGTGTAGAATGCAGCTAGGGAATGGGTTGAATGAACTGCATAGGTGGAAACACACAGAAATACAAAGAGGTAAGATAAAGAGAGAGAAAATAATGGCAAAATAAAATACTATGGGCTGGATTTTGCCAACGTTCAGATGGCGGGTTTGGAGGCGGGTCAAAGGGTAAAATCGTTTTGATTGATGGCAGGTTGTGAACCTGCCATCAACCTGCCTCCAGACAATTTTCCCAAGTGTCGGGTCCCCAATTTGCGCATGGGGCCGACACCTAGCGGCGGGAAGAGGATTAAAGCCAATTACCTGCCTATTAACAGGTAGTTGCTAATAGTTGACAGGCTATTTTTGAATTTTGCCGCTTCTGGCTCAGATTTCCCAATGTCCGGACGCAACACCAGGTAAGTGTGGCATGTTGTGAGTCTGCTGTAATGTTTCTGAATTGATGACAGCTGCAGAAGTGGTGTGAAGGAGCCAATGGTGCACTGGTGAGTCTCAAAGGTAAGAAAATATTGGGAAATGCATTTTTAATGCATTTACACATTTCTTCAGGTAACAAGTTTTGGAAATCCATGTCCAGTGCCACCTCATTGGGAGAACTTCTCTCACCAGTGACAGATCGCTTCTGCCACCTCACCGGCAGCTGCCATCTATTCCAGCCTATAGAGGGAGTCATTGGAGAGCCTGGGTGCAAGAGCTCACCTTTGTACAGTGATTGTCAGTGTTTGCAGCTCCTCAATGCTGTCAAACACTGAGAAATCAGCTGTCAAAAAAAATTGTGCATGGTCTCTTTAAGAAAACCAGCAGATGATGTGTCATCAAATGACGTCATCTGACCGGCTTCCTCTTAATTGGCCGGCAAGCCCGCAGGGCGGGCTTAACAAGGTCAATCAACGTAAAATCACGTCTGTGGGCCGGATGCAGTTGGGGGCGGGACTGGAAGCCGGATACCACCTGACCCACACCCAACCCACCTCCATTGAAAAAATCGCAACCGATGAAACAATGAAATTAAAACAGAAAAAATAAACCAAAACTGAGATAAATGCGAGTAAAAAACATTGAGCCAGATGAAAAGGAAACTAATATTTGTTTTACATTACAGTTTCCTTTTGTGCCTTCAGAAAGAGAGATTGTAAATATGACACTGTCTTAGATGATGCAAAATGGATAATTACACTTGTGAATGAGACTTAATATAGGTATGGTCGCAGCAATGTATTTCTGAGAAAGCAATCAATCAAACATTGCATGTGTGTAGTATTAACATATAATATGCTTCTACAGTGCCCACCACTTACACAAGCTTATCATGGGCAGCCGTCTATATCGGGCAAATGGATCTAACCATTTGGCATCACCACTGAAGTTAATTGCATAGGCACGCTTATAACACTTTAAGCACTATTAATCAATGCTCCCATTAAGCTGCGCAGCTGTGCAGTGCTCTGGAGGTCCCGCACAGCCAGCTCACCGGCTCTTAAATGGAAAACCGCACATACGCGGCAAGTTAAAGGGGCCATGCACTCCCAAAAGATGAACATTGCTATTCAGCCCGACTATTGCAGGCAGCTGTTTTTGAATTTTCTACTCCTCCTTTCAGAGACCTGTTTACTGTACAGGCTGGAAAGAAGGAGAAGGAAATATTAATAATCTGCCTTTTATCCCATTCTCTTTTACACTGTGTGTTTCACGGGGTCGGAATTCTCACAGTTCGGGAAAATATTACAAATACCTGCCATTTACTGCGACAACATTGCCGTTTACAAGCACTGTGGCAATTAGATTCAAACAGTGAGGAAAGGCTGATTGTTTTCTTTCCAGAATGTAAGAAAAATGAAGAAGCCCTTTTAATTAAAAGGAAGTTTCAGCAGTTAAAATTTCAGTAATATGTTATCTCACAATTTACCGTCCACTTCTTGTAGCAGGCAAATCGCGTTAACACCAATGGCCCAGCTATAAATGGTGAGGACTGTAAGGCATGACATTAAACTGGAGAGAAAGTGTGGATTTGTTTAAATAACTACATTTCATTTCTCTTGCATACAGAACCTCCTGTTGTTGTATTGCAACTTCTGCTATGTTTCAGTGATGTATCCTGGCCATGTTGCAGCAACAATACATCTAGAATACGGGCGATTGTGTTGTGAATGACAGTGCAATGTATGACTGACATTTTGATATATATTAGAGGTGTAAAAGGGTGGAAAGGAAGGGATTAGAACCGTTTCAGTGATGGGAATGAGAGAAATAGAAAAAAATGAAAAAGTGAGTTTATCACCTTTTGTTTGATGATTAATGTTCTAATTAAACTTTCAGTATTAAATTTGTTTACTAATGTTATATGTGATGCTTAAAAAATTATACCACTTAACACAAAGAACTCCATCTTGGAGACTGCGCTGGTACTATGCTACTAATTTAAATTTCAGCCAGCAAAGAAAAGTAACATCTAGACAGGGACCTATCCCTGACATTACAGGAGCTCTGCAACAACTCTGTATTGTTTTGATTTTTTTTTTAAGTGCTTGTGATTGAGGGAAGGCTCCTGCTGGCAGGTTATGTGGCCATCCCTTTATCCCCTTCAATTCTGTGCTGCCAGCAGTCCCTCCTCCTCATCCTGCACTATGGCGGCAGCACAAATGCTTTCTGCAAGGACATGTAAATGATGGTTTACACATTCATCCAGCAGTACTCAATACTGTATAGCACCATATGTAATGCCGATGTTTGCTTTGTTTTATATCGGGTCAACTAGAACATTACCACTAACAGAGTGAGACTCAACATTTAGATACTGTAGTGTAGGAATGGCATAACATTAATGACACTTTCATAATGTGATGAATTTTGTTGTGGTGAAAACAAGCTACTTTCTGGAGAGATCATTCCAGAAATCTACAAGTACAGGCCACATTATTTATACTGAAAAGAACAATCAGACAGGCAATGTGAGTTGCCTTCTTATTGTTAGTAAAAGCATCTTTTCTACTGTCACTGACCTCTCTCTTTTCTTTTAAACAAATGCTATCTAACGTACAATGCTATCAAAGTTAGCCCTGAAGTATACTTACCATTTTGCTTTCAAATTCTGCCTAATGAGAGGATTTTACTGTCAAAGGATTGTATTTCAAGAGTACAGAATAGATTCAGTACAATTTGTGCCCAATTATTTCATACAGAAACCATTCAGTGAAAGCCCAGTCATCTACATTTATTTTATCAAATATTTCTTTTGCCATTTCTTTTACCAGAAGCGACTGGTCCACCTGTCTCTGGAAGGTCAGCAGCGAGATGTAAATGTTGAATCGGCATTAAGTTCAGCTTTTAATTTTATCCTTAACTTTGTCTTATCCTTATGGCCTTTCATTGCAGACCTCTTGCACCAGTAGCAGATTTAAAACAGCTAGACTGAAAAGGTATAAATATGGAATAATGCAGCAGGAAGCACATTTCCATGGTCAAATGTCAAAAAAATTAGGACTTCTTTAGAACCTTGTCAAGTGAAATCAAATGACTGCCCAGCTCAACAGCCTGGCATGCCATTATCTGTTAGTTCAAGCTGTCATCAATGGCTGTGGGTGGAAACAGCGGTCATTAGCTTAAAAATGTGCCAGTAAGCGTGCACTTTTCTGTCTGACGGTATTTTACAGTCTCCAAATGTGTAACAATGCCTGCTCTTTCCTGACAGGGGCAGGGCTCAACATTAATAATCATCCCCTGGCAGCCAGAGGCTACTGGATAAATACTCATTTAAAGTAATCACTTTATTTCAGCCCTGTAATGACATTAACAAGGTTGGAATATGAGAATTACACAAGTCAGGACAAATAATTGAATATTTCATAGATAAAGGAGGTAGCAAAGGTTTGTCTGAATAACATTATGATACTCACTTGCTATCAGCTGCAAACAATTACGTGACTCGGGCAAAGCACTGGTAAAATATTTTTTCCCTACTAGCTGCGGATCCTTAAATGACTGTTAGATGCATTTAGCTTTAGAATTGTTCTTTTACTTAAAAAAGAGTTGTCACAAAATAAAAATAAAAATTAATTTTTTCACCATTCAGAAGTCTAATGCACAAAAAAAAAGAAACAAGCAAAATGATTGTACAATATTTAGATATTTTGTGACTTAATCAATTTAAAAATGATAAACTGGGAAATTGTATTTTCACTTAAAAATCCCCCAGTGAATAATTTTCATCTTTGTCAGGCAGGTCCCGACTATAATGTGTGGTGATTGAGTTAAAAGTGACAAGGAGATGAGCACAAGGCACATTATCTTGACAAAATCAGGCTCAGAAAATTAGCCTGTGCCTGCATTATTAAAATAACACAGAATATTTCATTCAGCTGTGCAAAATAGTCATCCTAATTGTCCACTTTAGCTGATTTCCTTCAGTCTTCACGATCAGTCAATTTATGCTGTTGGTGCTGAGATTCCAGAAATCCCATTAGGGAAAAGTGCAATGGCAGTCCAAAGCACCCTCATTTATTTTAATAACCTGCCAGGAAGACATAAAAATGTTAAAGTTAGAAGTCTGTAACATGACAGTAAACTGACTTGTCAGATCCAGATTAAAAATATGTTTCAAAGCACTTCCCCCTTCCCATGTGTCTTGAAAGGAAAATGAGGAACTAATTGGCAAATTACTTAGTTGGCTGCATTAATATTAACAGTCGAAATCAACAGTTGAATTGCCATGTTTATTTCTGCAATCTCTATTAATAAAAATAAAGATAGGTGAGGACAAGTTGAAATAAAATGATTTAATTTTGATACTGCTTTCATTAGATTAATACAAATGAATTGAATCAATTGACATTCACAACAAAGTCCGTTACAAACATAGCATAAACTCCCAGCGGGGACCTACACTTAAAGGAGTATGGCTCGAAGTATCAGTGCGCTCAAAGAATCAACACTACAACCTTGCAGCTCTTTCTCTGACTCCCATTTCCTTTGAGCTTAGTTCACTGGTGGGAGTGCAGGATTGCCAAAATTACTCTCATACCTCATATTTACTCTTAAGTTTAAACATATTTCAATAAACTACTCAAATAGTGCAAGAAGTGTTTACTCGAGTATTCACTAATATGTGTTTAGAAAGTATATGTGTTTAGAAAGTATATGTATGAAACACTGTCAATGGTGGAATCTTTTTTATTTTAACTCTTTTTCTTCCCCCTCCCACTTTGAAGTTATTTTCCCAGCTCTTCAGGTTTCCGTATGCCACACCACATTCATCAACCAAGACGGCAGGTAGGTGACCTGCTGCCAGGCTTCTCCCAGTGCTGCTGTGTTACCAGGTGTTAAGAGGTACTCAAGAACTCATTGGTGATTCATAAGCAGCTAGTTGTGATTCACCCTCCCCCTCCCAATTTCCCTGCTTCTCTGATAGCCTGGCCGTTAACTCCAAGGTGGGAAGACGCATGCAGGGCGGAACTAGGCCAATACCCATTAATAATCACTATCCAAAAAAGAGCCACCAAATTTTGGAATCACCTACAAATGAGCAACCCCCAATGCTATCACTACGACGCCCTGAAGTGCCAAGAGCTGACCATAAAGAAGAATACCCTCAGTCAACTAGTCCTGGGACTCAATAAAGTAGCTAATAACAATACTAACAATAACCAGTCCCAGGACAGTGACAGGGTAACACAAAGAATTCGACCCAACACAATCGTCGCTAAGCAAAAGGAAAAATATCTGTCATATTGGGCAGAAACAACAAAAACCCAAAGCAAACTCAATTGCTACTTGGCCCTAAACAGACAATACAACATAGCTGATTACCTGACCATGGTAAAGGATAACAAACTGAGAAGAACCTTGACAAGGTACAGACTTAGCGAACATAGCCTAGCGATCGAAAAAGGCAGACACAGGCAGACCAGGCTGCCAAGAGAAGACAGGATATGCTCTCACTGCAGTCAGGGAGTAGTTGAGACAGAGATGCACTTCCTCACAGCCTGTGGAAAATATCAGGGCATCAGAGAGAATTTCTATCAAAAATTCTCACAAATATGCCCTGAATTCAGAAATCTGACTGACAACCAAAAACTCCCATTCCTACTGGGGGAGGAGAGAAGCTGTGTAACACTGGCGGCACACTATGTTACAGCTTGCCATGAACAGAGGGACAACCAGTAAACTAAGACAAGAGTATATATAAACAAGGCGAAAATATATTTATAAACTCAGGGATATACCTGTTTATACACTGTATGAATGGAACCGCGTTTATGTGTTCAACCATAAATGTATTTTGATGCTTTGGCAACATAAGATGTACCTTATCATGCCAATAAAGCGATTTGTATTGTATTGTATTGTATTGGGAAGAGAGCAGGACGGGGGTTGGATTTGCAGACGGGAAACCCAGAAGTAAGGGTTTCCCGCAGGTCTTGCTGACTTTAATGATAGGATCTGTTTTAAATTTTTTCAACAGGCTTCCCGCCAGACACCCAGCCAGTTTGACAGGCTGGCTGTTTGTCAGGCTGGAAAGCAGCCGGGGAGTGGATCGGAGGTAATCCTGACATCGTGGGGGTTGAAACATCGGGGGTGTGGGGGGAGTCAGATATTGGGGGGGGAGGGGGGGTGAGCGGTGGGGGAATCAGATATAGCGGGGCATGGGGGGAGTCGGATATCGTGTGGGGATTGGGGGAGTCGGACCTTGTGTGGGGGTGGGGGGAGTCGGACATTGTGTGGGGGTGGGGGGAATCGGACATTGTGTAGGGATTGGGGGAGTCGAACATCATGTGGGGATTGGGGGAGTCGGACATCGTGTGGGGATTGGGGGAGTCGGACATTGTGTAGGGATTGGGGGAGTCGAACATCATGTGGGGATTGGGGGAGTCGGACATCGTGTGGGGATTGGGGGAGTCGGATATTGTGTAGGGATTGTGGGAGTCGAACATCATGTGGGGATTGGGGGAGTCGGATATTGTATGGGGGTGGGGGGAGTCGGACATTGTGTGGGGGTGGGGGGAATCGGACATTGTGTAGGGATTGGGGGAGTCGAACATCATGTGGGGATTGGGGGAGTCGGACATCGTGTGGGGGTGGGGGGAGTCAGACATCGTGTGGGGATTGGGGGAGTCGGACATCGTGTGGGGATTGGGGGAGTCGGACATCATGTGTGGATTGGGGGAGTCGGACATCGTGTGGGGATTGGGGGAAGTCGAACATCATGTGGGGGTGGGGGGAGTTGGACATCGTGTGGGGATTGGGGCATCGGACATCGTGTGGGGGTGGGGGGAGTCGGACATCGTGTGGGGGTGGGGGGAGTCGGACATCGTGTGGGGGTGGGGGGAGTCAGACATTGTGTGGGGGTGGGGGGAGTCGGACATCGTGTGGGGGTGGGGGGAGTCAGACATCGTGTGGGGGTGGGGGGAGTCGGACATCGTGTGGGGGTGGGTGGAGTCGAACATCGTGTGGGGGTGGGGGGAGTCAGACATTGTGTGGGGGTGGGGGGAGTCGGTCATCGTGTGGGGGTGGGGGGAGTCGGACATCGTGTGGGCGTGGGGGGAGTCGGACATCGTGTGGGGGTGGGGGAGTCGGCCATCGTGTGGTGGTGGGGGGAGTCGGACATCGTGTGGGGGTGGGGGGAGTCGGACATTGTGTGGGGGTGGGGGGAGTCGGCCATCGTGTGGTGGTGGGGGGAGTCGGACATCGTGTGGGGGTGGGGGGAGTCGGCCATCGTGTGGTGGTGGGGGGAGTCGGACATCGTGTGGGGGTGGGGGGAGTTGGACATCGTGTGGGGGTGGGGGAGTCGGCCATCGTGTGGTGGTGGGGGGAGTCGGACATCGTGTGGGGGTGGGGGGAGTCGGCCATCGTGTGGGGGTGGGGGGAGTCGGACATCGTGTGGTGGTGGGGGGAGTCGGACATCGTGTGGGGGTGGGGGGAGTCGGACATCGTGTGGGGGTGGGGGGAGTCGGACATCGTGTGGTGGTGGGGGGAGTCGGACATCGTGTGGTGGTGGGGGGAGTCGGACATCGTGTGGTGGTGGGGGGAGTCGGACATTGTGTGGGGGTGGGGGGAGTCGGACATCGTGTGGGGGTGGGGGAGTCGGACATTGTGTGGTGGTGGGGGGAGTCAGACATTGTATGGGGGTGGGTGGAGTCGAACATCGTGTGGGGGTGGGGGGAGTCGGACATTGTGTGGGGGTGGGGGGAGTTGGACATTGTGTGGGGGTGGGGGGAGTCGGACATCGTGTGGGGGTGGGGGGAGTCGGACATTGTGTGGGGGTGGGGGGAGTTGGACATTGTGTGGGGGTGGGGGGAGTCGGACATCGTGTGGGGGTGGGGGGAGTCGGACATCGTGTGGGGGTGGGGGGAGTCGGACATCGTGTGGGGGTGGGGGGAGTCGGTCATCGTGTGGGGGTGGGGGGAGTCGGACATCGTGTGGGGGTGGGGGGAGTCGGACATCGTGTGGTGGTGGGGGGAGTCGGACATTGTGTGGGGGTGGGGGGAGTCGGACATCGTGTGGGGGTGGGGGAGTCGGACATCGTGTGGGGGTGGGGGGAGTCAGACATTGTATGGGGGTGGGTGGAGTCGAACATCGTGTGGGGGTGGGGGGAGTCGGACATTGTGTGGGGGTGGGGGGAGTTGGACATTGTGTGGGGGTGGGGGGAGTTGGACATCGTGTGGGGGTGGGGGGAGTCGGACATCGTGTGGGGGTGGGGGGAGTCGGACATCGTGTGGGGATTGGGGGAGTCGGACATCGTGTGGGGGTGGGGGGAGTCGGACATCGTGTGGGGGTGGGGGTAATCGGACATTGTGTGGGGGTGGGGGGAGTCGGACATTGTGTAGGGACTGGGGGAGTCGAACATCGTGTGGGGGTGGGGGGAGTCAATTCAATTCAATTCAATTCAATTCAATTTTATTTGTCATATATGCAGCAGACGTGTGTACTGCACAATGAAATGTTGATTTTTACGAGTCCTCCCAACATTGGAATAAATATGGCATAACAATGATAAAAATACTAATAGAAATACTAATAGAAAGACAGTAATAATAAATAAAACAACAGTAATAAATAATAATAAATTAATCATTCAGGAGTCTTATGGCCTGGGGGTAGAAGCTGTTTTGAAACCTGTTGGTACGAGACCGTATGCTTTGGTATCTCTTACCGGACGGGAGCAGGGCGAAGAGGTTGTGGCTGGGGTGACTCGCGTCTTTAATGATTCTCAGGGCCTTCCCCCGGCACCTCTCGGGGTAGATATCCTGCACAGCAGGTAATTTAATTCCTATAGTGTGTTGTGCAGCTTTCACTGCCATCTGTAGAGCCTTGCGGTCTGTGGCGGTGCAGTTGCCATACCAGGTAGTGATGCAGCCGGACAGGATACTCTCGATGGTGCACCGGTAGAAGTTGGTGAGAATCTGGGGGGCCATTCCAAATTTCTTCAGTCTCCTGAGGAAGAACAGACGTTGGCATGCCTTCTTGGTTACAACGTCAATGTGATGAGACCACGTTAAGTCCTCTGTAATGAATACACCCAGAAATTTGAAGTTGCTGACCCTCTCCACCTCAGCCCCTTCAATGTAGACTGGGGTGTGTCCCTCCCCCTGCTGCTTCCTGTAATCCACGATCATCTCCTTTGTTTTGCTGATGTTGAGGGAGAGGTTGTTGTACTTGCACCATTCTCCTAGGACTCTTACCTCCTCCCTGTAGCCTGTCTCATCGCCATCTGTGATCAGGCCTACAACGGTAGTGTCATCAGCAAACTTGATGATGGAGTTGAAGTTAAGCGTGGCCACGCAGTCGTGAGTAAACAGGGAGTACAGAAGGGGGCTGAGCACACAACCCTGGGGAGCTCCCGTGTTCAGGATCAGTGTGAAGGAGGTGTTTCTGCCTATTTTCACCACCTGGGGTCTCCCCGTCAGGAAGTCCAGGATCCAGTTGCATAGGGAGGTGTTAAGTCCTAGCTCACTGAGCTTGTTGACAAGCTTGGAGGGGATAATGGTATTGAATGCTGAACTATAATCAATGAACAACATTCTCACATAGGTGTTCCTCTTATCCAGGTGTGATAAGGCAGTGTGCAGTACAGTGGCGATGGCATCATCCCTAGATCTGTTTGGGCAGTAGGCAAATTGGAGTGGGTCCAGTGTGTCAGGTAGTAACGAGTTGATGTGGGTTTTGACCAGCCTCTCAAAGCACTTCATGATGACAGAAGTGAGTGCTATGGGGCGGTAGTCGTTTAAACAGGTTACTTTTGTTTTTTTGGGGCCTGGAATAACCGATGTCATCTTGAAGCGGGTGGGGACTACAGACTGGTACAGTGAACGGTTGAATATATCCGTAAACACGGCTGCCAGCTGGTCAGCGCATGCTCTAAGGACACGCCCAGGGATTCCATCTGGACCGGGTGCTTTGTGGGTGTTCACTCTCTTAAAGGTCTTGCTCACGTCAACCACGGAGATTGAGAAGACCCGGTCGTCCTGAGCCGCGGGCGCCCTTGTAACAGGCCAGTTGTTGTTGGCCTCAAACCGGGCGTAAAAAGTGTTAAGCTCATCCGGGAGAGAGGCATTGCTGGGCATGACACAGTTGGGTTTCCCTTTGTAGTCTGTAATAGATTGTAGTCCACTCCACATCCTTCGCGAATCTGAGCTATGATAGTGTGACTCCACTTTGTCTGTGTATTGTCTTTTTGCATTTTTGATGGTTTTTCTGAGGTCGTACCTTGATTTCTTGTACTCATCCATGTCCCCAGAGTTGAATGCGATGGACCGTGCTTTTAGCATAGCACGGATATTGCCATTTACCCATGGTTTCTGGTTGGGAAATGTTCGTACAACAATCCTCAGAACAACGTCGTCTATGCACTTGTTTATGAAACTAATGACTGAATCTGTATATGTGTTGATGTCATTGTCCGAGGCATTCCGAAACATATCCCAGTCAGTGGAATCAAAACAGTCTTGTAACATAGCGTCTGATTGATCCGACCAGCGTTGTAGAGATCTCATCACAGGCTTTTCACAGAATCACAGAATCACAGAAACCCCACAGTGCAGATAGAGACCATTTCGGCCCATCGAGCCTGCACCGACACATATCCCACCCGATCCCCGTAACCCCTACACCAACACATATCCCACCCTATCCCCGTAACCCCATATATTTAATCCCCTAACACTAAGGGTCAATTTATCATAGCCAATCAACCTACCCGCACATCTTTGGACTGTGGGAGGAAACCGGAGCACCCGGAGAAAACCCACGCAAACACGGGGAGAATGTGCAAACTCCACACAGACAGTCACCCGAGGCTGGATTCGAACTCGGGTCCCTGGCGCTGTGAGGCAACAGTGCTAACCACTATGCCACCATGCTGCCCTTTTCCTGTTTCAGTTTCTGCCTATAGGTGGGTAGCAGCAGGATGGAGTCGTGATCTGATTTGCCAAAGGGAGGGCGGGGGAGGGCCTTGTATCCATCCCGGAATGGAGTGTAAACGTGATCTAGTGTGTTCTTGGCTCGCGTTGGGCAGGTGATATGCTGATGGTATTTAGGCAGTACTTTCTTCAGATTGGCTTTGTTGAAATCGCCAGCCATGATGAATGCAGATGGGAAGTTTCAAGCCTGCTAATGGTCCCATACAGCTCGTTTAGTGCCCTATTTGCGTCGGCCTGTGGTGGAATATACACCGCTGTAATGATCACGGATGAGAACTCTCTCGGGAGGTAGAAGGGTCGGCATTTGATCATCAGGTGTTCAAGATCGGGTGAACAAGAAGATGTAAGTAGTTCCATGTCGGAACACCAAGAATTGTTGATCATAAAGCATACTACACCCCCTCTATTTTTCCCCGAGTCCTTTGTTCGGTCTAGCCGGTGAATGTTGAATCCCTCTGGTTGAATGGCCAAAGCTGGGGTCGATGGATCAAACCAAGTCTCAGTAAAAATCAAGACATTGCAGTTCTTAATGTCTCGCTGGAAGGTGAGCCTCCCTCTGAGTTCATCCAGCTTATTGTCCAGTGACTGCACATTCGCCAGGAGAATACTCGGAAGGGGGGGTGGTGTTCACGTCGCCTCAACTTCACTAATGCACCTGCTCGTCTGCCCCGCTTGTGCCATCGTCGCTTCCTGATCACAGGAATGAAGTCAGGTAAGCAGGTGGGAGGGTAGATGGTAGCAGCAGCAGAATCCCAGTTCGAAAAATCGGGGGTAGGTCCTATATCTCCGGACGATCTTGTGTTCAGAAGTGATTGACGGTTGTAGCGGATAAGTGAAGAAACAGTACTTACAAAATTGTTTAATAATAACAATAAAATAATAAATAAACTGGAAAGTTGTGGACGAGCTTGTAAAACAGCAGCTACCCTCATAAGCCACACAGGTCGGTTAAACAGTAGAATATTTTTTTAAAAACAACTAAACTACTAATACTAAAACTAGAATGCTAAATACTAAACAGTAGAATACTAAAAAACTAACAGTACGATATATTAAAATACAACATTAAATACATTAAATACATTAAATAAAACGTTAAAATGCCAGTTGGGGAGCTCAGAAAACAGCAGCCCGGTTAAACAGGAGAATATTTTTTAAAAAATCGGACATCCTGTGGGGGTGGGGGGAGTCAGACATCGTGTGGGGGGTGGGGGCAGTCGGACATCGTGTGGGGGTGGGGGAGTCGGACATCGTGTGGGGGTGGGGGCAGTCAAACATCGTGTGGGGGTGGGGGCAGTCGGACATCGTGTGGGGGTGGGGGAGTCGGACATCGTGTGGGGGTGGGGGCAGTCGGACATCGTGTGGGGGTGGGGGGAGTCAAACATCGTGTGGGGGTGGGGGGAGTCGGACATCGTGTGGGGGTGGGGGGAGTCGGACATCGTGTGGGGGTGGGGGGAGTCGGACATCGTGTGGGGGTGGGGGGAGTCGGACATCGTGTGGGGGTGGGGGGAGTCGGACATCGTGTGGGGGTGGGGGGAGTCGGACATCGTGTGGGGGTGGGGGCAGTCGGACATCGTGTGGGGGTGGGGGGAGTCAAACATCGTGTGGGGGTGGGGGGAGTCGGACATCGTGTGGGGGTGGGGGGAGTCGGACATCGTGTGGGGGTGGGGGAGTCGGACATCGTGTGGGGGTGGGGGGAGTCGGACATCGTGTGGGGGTGGGGGGAGTCAGACATCGTGTGGGGGTGGGGGGAGTCGGACATCGTGTGGGGGTGGGGGCAGTCGGACATCGTGTGGGGGTGGGGGAGTCGGACATCGTGTGGGGGTGGGGGCAGTCAAACATCGTGTGGGGGTGGGGGCAGTCGGACATCGTGTGGGGGTGGGGGGAGTCGGTCATCGTGTGGGGGTGGGGGCAGTCGGACATCGTGTGGGGGTGGGGGGAGTCAAACATCGTGTGGGGGTGGGGGGAGTCAGACATCGTGTGGGGGTGGGGGGAGTCGGACATCGTGTGGGGGTGGGGGGAGTCGGACAACGTGTGGGGGTGGGGGGAGTCAGACATCGTGTGGGGGTGGGGGGAGTCGGACATCGTGTGGGGGTGGGGGGAGTCGGACATCGTGTGGGGTGGGGGGAGTCGGACATCGTGTGGGGGTGGGGGGAGTCGGACATCGTGTGGGGGTGGGGGGAGTCGGACATCGTGTGGGGGTGGGGGAGTCGGACATCGTGTGGGGGTGGGGGGAGTCGGTCATCGTGTGGGGGTGGGGGAGTCGGTCATCGTGTGGGGGTGGGGGAGTCGGACATCGTGTGGGGGTGGGGGGAGTCGGACATCGTGTGGGGGTGGGGGGAGTCGGACATCGTGTGGGGGTGGGGGAGTCGGTCATCGTGTGGGGGTGGGGGGAGTCGGTCATCGTGTGGGGGTGGGGGAGTCGGACATCGTGTGGGGGTGGGGGGAGTCGGACATCGTGTGGGGGTGGGGGGAGTCAAACATCGTGTGGGGGTGGGGGGAGTCGGACATCGTGTGGGGGTGGGGGGAGTCGGACATCGTGTGGGGGTGGGGGGAGTCGGTCTTCGTGTGGGGGTGGGGGGAGTCGGACATCGTGTGGGGGTGGGGGGAGTCAAACATCGTGTGGGGGTGGGGGGAGTCAGACATCGTGTGGGGGTGGGGGGAGTCGGACATCGTGTGGGGGTGGGGGAGTCAAACATCGTGTGGGGGTGGGGGGAGTCGGACATCGTGTGGGGGTGGGGGGAGTCAGACATCGTGTGGGGGTGGGGGGAGTCGGACATCGTGTGGGGGTGGGGGGAGTCAAACATCGTGTGGGGGTGGGGGGAGTCGGACATCGTGTGGGGGTGGGGGAGTCGGACATCGTGTGGGGGTGGGGGGAGTCGGACATCGTGTGGGGGTGGGGGGAGTCAGACATCGTGTGGGGGTGGGGGGAGTCGGTCATCGTGTGGGGGTGGGGGGAGTCGGTCATCGTGTGGGGGTGGGGGGAGTCGGACATCGTGTGGGGGTGGGGGAGTCAAACATCGTGTGGGGGTGAGGGGGAGTCGGACATCGTGTGGGGGTGGGGGGAGTCGGACATCGTGTGGGGGTGGGGGAGTCAGACATCGTGTGGGGGTGGGGGGAGTCGGTCATCGTGTGGGGGTGGGGGAGTCGGTCATCGTGTGGGGGTGGGGGAGTCGGACATCGTGTGGGGGTGGGGGGAGTCAGACATCGTGTGGGGGTGGGGGAGTCGGACATCGTGTGGGGGTGGGGGGAGTCGGTCATCGTGTGGGGGTGGGGGGAGTCAGACATCGTGTGGGGGTGGGGGGAGTCGGACATCGTGTGGGGGTGGGGGGAGTCGGACATCGTGTGGGGGTGGGGGAGTCGGACATCGTGTGGGGGTGGGGGGAGTCGGTCATCGTGTGGGGGTGGGGGGAGTCGGACATCGTGTGGGGGTGGGGGGAGTCAAACATCGTGTGGGGGTGGGGGGAGTCGGACATCGTGTGGGGGTGGGGGGAGTCGGACATCGTGTGGGGGTGGGGGAGTCGGACATCGTGTGGGGGTGGGGGGAGTCGGTCATCGTGTGGGGGTGGGGGGAGTCGGACATCGTGTGGGGGTGGGGGGAGTCGGACATCGTGTGGGGGTGGGGGGAGTCGGACATCGTGTGGGGGTGGGGGGAGTCAAACATCGTGTGGGGGTGGGGGGAGTCGGACATCGTGTGGGGGTGGGGGGAGTCGGACATCGTGTGGGGGTGGGGGGAGTCGGACAT
This sequence comes from Somniosus microcephalus, assembly GCF_052327205.1. Classification (NCBI taxonomy): domain Eukaryota; kingdom Metazoa; phylum Chordata; class Chondrichthyes; order Squaliformes; family Somniosidae; genus Somniosus; species Somniosus microcephalus. The sequence continues at coordinate 225,472,220 of NC_140991.1, forward strand.
CGTGTGGGGGTGGGGGGAGTCGGTCATCGTGTGGGGGGGGGGAGTCGGTCATCGTGTGGGGGTGGGGGGAGTCGGTCATCGTGTGGGGGTGGGGGGAGTCGGACATCGTGTGGGGGTGGGGGGAGTCGGTCATCGTGTGGGGGTGGGGGGAGTCGGACATCGTGTGGGGGTGGGGGAGTCGGACATCGTGTGGGGGTGGGGGGAGTCGGACATCGTGTGGGGGTGGGGGGAGTCGGACATCGTGTGGGGGTGGGGGGAGTCGGTCATCGTGTGGGGGTGGGGGGAGTCGGTCATCGTGTGGGGGTGGGGGGAGTCGGTCATCGTGTGGGGGTGGGGGGAGTCGGACATCGTGTGGGGGTGGGGGAGTCGGACATCGTGTGGGGGTGGGGGGAGTCGGTCATCGTGTGGGGGTGGGGGGAGTCAGACATCGTGTGGGGGTGGGGGGAGTCGGACATCGTGTGGGGGTGGAGGGAGTCGGACATCGTGTGGGGGTGGGGGGAGTCGGACATCGTGTGGGGGTGGGGGGAGTCGGACATCGTGTGGGGGTGGGGGGAGTCGGACATCGTGTGGGGGTGGGGGGAGTCGGACATCGTCTGGGGGTGGGGGGAGTCGGACATCGTGTGGGGGTAGGGGGAGTCGGACATCGTGTGGGGGTGGGGGGAGTCGGACATCGTGTGGGGGTGGGGGAGTCAACATCGTGTGGGGGTGGGGGGAGTCGGACATCGTGTGGGGGTGGGGGGAGTCGGACATCGTGTGGGGGTGGGGGGAGTCAAACATCGTGTGGGGGTGGGGGGAGTCGGTCATCGTGTGGGGGTGGGGGGAGTCGGACATCGTGTGGGGGTGTGGGGAGTCGGACATCGTGTGGGGTGGGGGGAGTCGGTCATCGTGTGGGGGTGGGGGGAGTCGGACATCGTGTGGGGGTGGGGGAGTCAAACATCGTGTGGGGGTGGGGGGAGTCGGACATCGTGTGGGGGTGGGGGGAGTCGGTCATCGTGTGGGGGTGGGGGGAGTCGGACATCGTGTGGGGGTGGGGGGAGTCGGACATCGTGTGGGGGTGGGGGGAGTCGGTCATCGTGTGGGGGTGGGGGGAGTCGGTCATCGTGTGGGGGTGGGGGGAGTCGGACATCGTGTGGGGGTGGGTGAGTCAACATCGTGTGGGGTGGGGGGAGTCGGACATCGTGTGGGGGTGGGGGGAGTCGGTCATCGTGTGGGGGTGGGGGGAGTCGGACATCGTGTGGGGGTGGGGGGAGTCAGACATCGTGTGGGGGTGGGGGGAGTCGGACATCGTGTGGGGGTAGGGGGAGTCGGTCATCGTGTGGGGGTGGGGGGAGTCGGACATCGTGTGGGGGTGGGGGGAGTCGGACATCGTGTGGGGGTGGGGGGAGTCAGACTTCGTGTGGGGGTGGGGGGAGTCGGACATCGTGTGGGGGTGGGGGGAGTCGGACATCGTGTGGGGGTGGGGGGAGTCGGACATCGTGTGGGGTGGGGGGAGTCGGACATCGTGTGGGGGTGGGGGAGTCGGACATCGTGTGGGGTGGGGGGAGTCGGACATCGTGTGGGGGTGGGGGGAGTCGGACATCGTGTGGGGGTGGGGGGAGTCGGACATCGTGTGGGGGTGGGGGGAGTCAAACATCGTGTGGGGGTGGGGGGAGTCGGTCATCGTGTGGGGGTGGGGGGAGTCGGACATCGTGTGGGGGTGGGGGGAGTCGGACATCGTGTGGGGTGGGGGGAGTCGGACATCGTGTGGGGGTGGGGGGAGTCGGACATCGTGTGGGGGTGGGGGAGTCGGACATCGTGTGGGGGTGGGGGGAGTCGGACATCGTGTGGGGGTGGGGGGAGTCGGACATCGTGTGGGGGTGGGGGAGTCGGACATCGTGTGGGGGTGGGGGAGTCGGACATCGTGTGGGGGTGGGGGGAGTCGGACATCGTGTGGGGGTGGGGGGAGTCGGACATCGTGTGGGGGTGGGGGGAGTCGGTCATCGTGTGGGGGTGGGGGAGTCGGACATCGTGTGGGGGTGGGGGGAGTCGGACATCGTGTGGGGGTGGGGGGAGTCGGACATCGTGTGGGGGTGGGGGAGTCAACATCGTGTGGGGGTGGGGGGAGTCGGACATCGTGTGGGGGTGGGGGAGTCGGACATCGTGTGGGGGTGGGGGGAGTCGGTCATCGTGTGGGGGTGGGGGGAGTCGGACATCGTGTGGGGGTGGGGGGAGTCGGACATCGTGTGGGGGTGGGGGGAGTCGGACATCGTGTGGGGGTGGGGGAGTCAAGACATCGTGTGGGGGTGGGGGGAGTCGGACATCGTGTGGGGGTGGGGGGAGTCGACATCGTGTGGGGGTGGGGGGAGTCGGACATCGTGTGGGGGTGGGGGAGTCGGACATCGTGTGGGGGTGGGGGGAGTCGGACATCGTGTGGGGGTGGGGGGAGTCGGACATCGTGTGGGGGTGGGGGGAGTCGGACATCGTGTGGGGGTGGGGGGAGTCAGGACATCGTGTGGGGGTGGGGGGAGTCGGACATCGTGTGGGGGTGGGGGGAGTCGGACATCGTGTGGGGGTGGGGGGAGTCGGTCATCGTGTGGGGGTGGGGGGAGTCGGACATCGTGTGGGGGTGGGGGGAGTCGGACATTGTGTGGGGGTGGGGGAGTCGGACATCGTGTGGGGGTGGGGGGAGTCGGACATCGTGTGGGGGTGGGGGGAGTCGGACATCGTGTGGGGGTGGGGGGGAGTCGGTCATCGTGTGGGGGTGGGGGAGTCGGACATCGTGTGAGGGTGGGGGAGTCGGACATCGTGTGGGGGTGGGGGGAGTTGGACATCGTGTGGGGGTGGGGGGAGTCAAACATCGTGTGGGGGTGGGGGGAGTCGGACATCGTGTGGGGGTGGGGGGAGTCGGTCTTCGTGTGGGGGTGGGGGGAGTCGGACATCGTGTGGGGGTGGAGGAGTCGGACATCGTGTGGGGGTGGGGGGAGTCGGACATCGTGTGGGGGTGGGGGGAGTCGGACATCGTGTGGGGGTGGGGGGAGTCGGACATCGTGTGGGGGTGGGGGAGTCGGACATCGTGTGGGGGTGGAGGAGTCGGACATCGTGTGGGGGTGGGGGGAGTCGGACATCGTGTGGGGGGTGGGGGGAGTCGGACATCGTGTGGGGGTGGGGGGAGTCGGACATCGTGTGGGGGTGGGGGAGTCAAACATCGTGTGGGGGTGGGGGGAGTCGGACATCGTGTGGGGGTGGGGGAGTCGGACATCGTGTGGGGGTGGGGGGAGTCGGACATCGTGTGGGGGTGGGGGGAGTCGGACATCGTGTGGGGGTGGGGGAGTCGGACATCGTGTGGGGGTGGGGGGAGTCGGACATCGTGTGGGGGTGGGGGGAGTCGGACATCGTGTGGGGGTGGGGGGAGTCGGACATCGTGTGGGGGTGGGGGGAGTCGGACATCGTGTGGGGGTGGGGGAGTCGGACATCGTGTGGGGGTGGGGGGAGTCGGTCATCGTGTGGGGGTGGGGGGAGTCGGACATCGTGTGGGGGTGGGGGGAGTCGACATCGTGTGGGGGTGGGGGGAGTCGGACATCGTGTGGGGGTGGGGGGAGTCGGACATCGTGTGGGGGTGGGGGAGTCGGACATCGTGTGGGGGTGGGGGGAGTCGGTCATCGTGTGGGGGTGGGGGGAGTCGGACATCGTGTGGGGGTGGGGGGAGTCGGACATCGTGTGGGGGTGGGGGGAGTCGGACATCGTGTGGGGGTGGGGGGAGTCAAACATCGTGTGGGGGTGGGGGGAGTCGGACATCGTGTGGGGGTGGGGGGAGTCGGACATCGTGTGGGGGTGGGGGGAGTCGGACATCGTGTGGGGGTGGGGGAGTCGGACATCGTGTGGGGGTGGGGGGAGTCGGTCATCGTGTGGGGGTGGGGGGAGTCGGACATCGTGTGGGGGTGGGGGGAGTCGGTGGGGGTGGGGAGTCGACATCGTGTGGGGGTGGGGGGAGTCGGACATCGTGTGGGGGTTGGGGGGGAGTCGGACATCGTGTGGGGTGGGGGGAGTCGGACATCGTGTGGGGGTGGGGGGAGTCGGACATCGTGTGGGGGTGGGGGGAGTCGGACATCGTGTGGGGGTGGGGGGAGTCGGTCATCGTGTGGGGGTGGGGGGAGTCGGACATCGTGTGGGGGTGGGGGAGTCGGACATCGTGTGGGGGTGGGGGGAGTCGGACATCGTGTGGGGGTGGGGGGAGTCGGACATCGTGTGGGGGTGGGGGGAGTCGGACATCGTGTGGGGGTGGGGGAGTCGGACATCGTGTGGGGGTGGGGGGAGTCGGACATCGTGTGGGGGGTGGGGGGAGTCGGACATCGTGTGGGGGTGGGGGGAGTCGGACATCGTGTGGGGGTGGGGGGAGTCGGACATCGTGTGGGGGTGGGGGAGTCGGACATCGTGTGGGGGTGGGGGGAGTCGGACATCGTGTGGGGGTGGGGGGAGTCGGACATCGTGTGGGGGTGGGGGGAGTCGGACATCGTGTGGGGGTGGGGGGAGTCGGACATCGTGTGGGGGTGGGGGGAGTCGGACATCGTGTGGGGGTGGGGGGAGTCGGACATCGTGGGGGTGGGGGGAGTCAACATCGTGTGGGGGTGGGGGGAGTCGGACATCGTGTGGGGGTGGGGGGAGTCGGACATCGTGTGGGGGTGGGGGGAGTCGGACATCGTGTGGGGGTGGGGGGAGTCGGACATCGTGTGGGGGTGGGGGAGTCGGACATCGTGTGTGGGGGTGGGGGGAGTCGGACATCGTGTGGGGGTGGGGGGAGTCGGACATCGTGTGGGGGTGGGGGAGTCGGACATCGTGTGGGGGTGGGGGGAGTCGGACATCGTGTGGGGGTGGGGGGAGTCGACATCGTGTGGGGGTGGGGGGAGTCGGACATCGTGTGGGGGTGGGGGGAGTCGGACATCGTGTGGGGGTGGGGGGAGTCGGACATCGTGTGGGGGTGGGGGAGTCGGACATCGTGTGGGGGTGGGGGGAGTCGGACATCGTGTGGGGGTGGGGGGAGTCGGACATCGTGTGGGGGTGGGGGGAGTCGGACATCGTGTGGGGGTGGGGGGAGTCGGACATCGTGTGGGGGTGGGGGGAGTCGGACATCGTGTGGGGGTGGGGGGAGTCGGACATCGTGTGGGGGTGGGGGGAGTCGGACATCGTGTGGGGTGGGGGAGTCGGACATCGTGTGGGGGTGGGGGGAGTCGGACATCGTGTGGGGGTGGGGGGAGTCGGACATCGTGTGGGGGTGGGGGGAGTCGACATCGTGTGGGGGTGGGGGGAGTCGGACATCGTGTGGGGGTGGGGGGAGTCGGACATCGTGTGGGGGTGGGGGAGTCGGACATCGTGTGGGGGTGGGGGGAGTCGGACATCGTGTGGGGGTGGGGGGAGTCGGACATCGTGTGGGGTGGGGGAGTCGACATCGTGTGGGGGTGGGGGGAGTCGGACATCGTGTGGGGGTGGGGGGAGTCGGACATCGTGTGGGGGTGGGGGGAGTCGGTCATCGTGTGGGGGTGGGGGGAGTCGGACATCGTGTGGGGGTGGGGGGAGTCGGACATCGTGTGGGGGTGGGGGGAGTCGGACATCGTGTGGGGGTGGGGGAGTCGGACATCGTGTGGGGGTGGGGGGAGTCGGACATCGTGTGGGGGTGGGGGGAGTCGGACATCGTGTGGGGGTGGGGGGAGTCGGACATCGTGTGGGGGTGGGGGGAGTCGGACATCGTGTGGGGGTGGGGGGAGTCGGACATCGTGTGGGGGTGGGGGGAGTCGGACATCGTGTGGGGGTGGGGGGAGTCGGACATCGTGTGGGGGTGGGGGGAGTCGGACATCGTGTGGGGGTGGGGGGAGTCGACATCGTGTGGGGGTGGGGGAGTCGGACATCGTGTGGGGGTGGGGGAGTCGGACATCGTGTGGGGGTGGGGGGAGTCGGACATCGTGTGGGGGTGGGGGGAGTCGGACATCGTGTGGGGGTGGGGGAGTCGGACATCGTGTGGGGGTGGGGGGAGTCGGACATCGTGTGGGGGTGGGGGGAGTCGGACATCGTGTGGGGGTGGGGGAGTCGGACATCGTGTGGGGGTGGGGGGAGTCGGACATCGTGTGGGGGTGGGGGGGGGTCGTGGGGGGGAGTCGACATCGTGGGGGTGGGGGGAGTCGGACATCGTGTGGGGGTGGGGGGAGTCGGACATCGTGTGGGGGTGGGGGGAGTCGGACATCGTGTGGGGGTGGGGGGAGTCGGACATCGTGTGGGGGTGGGGGGAGTCGGACATCGTGTGGGGGTGGGGGGAGTCGGACATCGTGTGGGGGTGGGGGGAGTCGGACATCGTGTGGGGGTGGGGGGAGTCGGACATCGTGTGGGGGTGGGGGGAGTCGGACATCGTGTGGGGGTGGGGGGAGTCGGACATCGTGTGGGGGTGGGGGGAGTCGGACATCGTGTGGGGGTCGGGGGGGGGGAGTCGGACATCGTGTGGGGGTGGGGGGAGTCGGACATCGTGTGGGGGTGGGGGGAGTCGGACATCGTGTGGGGGTGGGGGAGTCGGACATCGTGTGGGGGTGGGGGGAGTCGGACATCGTGTGGGGGTGGGGGGAGTCGGACATCGTGTGGGGGTGGGGGGAGTCGGACATCGTGTGGGGGTGGGGGAGTCGGACATCGTGTGGGGGTGGGGGGAGTCGGACATCGTGTGGGGGTGGGGGGAGTCGGACATCGTGTGGGGGTGGGGGGAGTCGGACATCGTGTGGGGGTGGGGGGAGTCGGACATCGTGTGGGGGTGGGGGAGTCGGACATCGTGTGGGGGTGGGGGGAGTCGGACATCGTGTGGGGGTGGGGGGAGTCGGACATCGTGTGGGGGTGGGGGGAGTCGGACATCGTGTGGGGGTGGGGGGAGTCGACATCGTGTGGGGTGGGGGGAGTCGGACATCGTGTGGGGGTGGGGGGAGTCGGACATCGTGTGGGGGTGGGGGGAGTCGGACATCGTGTGGGGGTGGGGGGAGTCGGACATCGTGTGGGGGTGGGGGGAGTCGGACATCGTGTGGGGGTGGGGGGAGTCGGACATCGTGTGGGGGTGGGGGGAGTCGGACATCGTGTGGGGGTGGGGGAGTCGGACATCGTGTGGGGGTGGGGGGAGTCGGACATCGTGTGGGGGTGGGGGAGTCGACATCGTGTGGGGGTGGGGGGAGTCGGACATCGTGTGGGGGTGGGGGGAGTCGGACATCGTGTGGGGGTGGGGGGAGTCGGACATCGTGTGGGGGTGGGGGGAGTCGGACATCGTGTGGGGGTGGGGGGAGTCGGACATCGTGTGGGGGTGGGGGGAGTCGGACATCGTGTGGGGGTGGGGGGAGTCGGACATCGTGTGGGGGTGGGGGGAGTCGGACATCGTGTGGGGGTGGGGGAGTCGGACATCGTGGGGGGTGGGGGAGTCGGTCATCGTGTGGGGGTGGGGGAGTCGGACATCGTGTGGGGTGGGGGAGTCGGACATCGTGTGTGGGGGTGGGGGGAGTCGGACATCGTGTGGGGGTGGGGGGAGTCGGACATCGTGTGGGGGTGGGGGGAGTCGGACATCGTGTGGGGGTGGGGGGAGTCGGACATCGTGTGGGGGTGGGGGGAGTCGGACATCGTGTGGGGGTGGGGGGAGTCGACATCGTGTGTGGGGGTGGGGGGAGTCGGACATCGTGTGGGGGTGGGGGAGTCGGACATCGTGTGGGGGGTGGGGGGAGTCGGACATCGTGTGGGGGTGGGGGGAGTCGGACATCGTGGGGGGGTGGGGGGAGTCTGTCATCGTGTGGGGGTGGGGGGAGTCGGACATCGTGTGGGGTGGGGGGAGTCAGACATCGTGTGGGGGGTGGGGGGAGTCGGACATCGTGTGGGGGTGGGGGGAGTCGGTCATCGTGTGGGGGGTGGGGGAGTCGGACATCGTGTGGGGGTGGGGGGAGTCGGACATCGTGTGGGGGTGGGGGGAGTCAAACTTCGTGTGGGGGTGGGGGGAGTCGGACATCGTGTGGGGGGGTGGGGGGAGTCGGACATCGTGTGGG